>NW_027187360.1:16655034-16760706 GCF_028583685.1 Petaurus breviceps papuanus | reverse complement strand
ACTACTACTACTACTACTACTACTACTACTACTACTACTACTACTACACTACTACTACTACAGATAAAAAGAGCTAACATATAGTGTTTTGAAACTTATAAAGGGCTCTTTACATGTAATTTGTTTGATCTGAGATAACAGCTTTTTAGGACAGCTGGGTGGCACAGCCAGGTCTGGAGTCAGGATAACATCTTCTTGAGTTCAAATCTGAGTTTAGACCCTTACTAACTGGGTGGCCCTGGGCAGTCACTTACCCCTGTTTGCCTGAGTTTTGTCCTCTGTAAAAATAAGCTAGAGAAGGAAATGCCAAGCTACTCCAGTATATTTGCCAAGAAAACTCCAAATCAGCTCAGGAAGAGTCAGACTCAACTGAAAACAACTGAACAACAGTAGTTCTTTAATCATGGGCAAGTCAATCAATCTTTCAGAGACTTATTTTCATTGTCAGTAAAATAAGAACAATAATATGTGTACTATTTACCTCACTGACTTCTTTCAAGGAAGCTTACTGCAAAATCTTAAAACACTATAGGAATGCAAGTTGTTACTTCTGCTGTGACCGCAGCTATTTCTAGAAGAAAATCCATTTAATTCAATTCAAAGAACCATTTACTATGAGCCTAAGCCTCTCAATTGGAGGGCATTGTGCTAGGCTATGGAAATATGAAGAGAGATACAATACACACTCAATGATAACAATAAAAGCAAACATTTGTGTAGACTTTTCTAGATTGCATATCACTTTACATATTTTAACTCATTTGATCCTCACAATAACTCTGAAAGGTAAGTGGTGGTGTTGTAGCAACTTAAGAGGTGAGAGAACTGAAGGTGACAGCCTAGGAACATACAGCCAAGTAAGTGTCTGAGGGAAAAATTGAACTCGAACCTTCCTGACTGCAAGTCCAGAGCCCTCTCCACTATGCTATCTAACTCATTTAAAATAACTGGCATTTATAAAATTTGCAAAGGTTTAAAAAACACTTCATGTACTATCTCATTTGATCATCACAAAAACCCTATTCAGTATGTACTATTATTCCCATTTTACAGATTAGGAAATAGACTAAGAGAAGTTAAGTGGAAATTACTGTAAAATGGAGTGAAAAGAACACATACAAATACCTAAGACAGAAAAAAAGAGAGCAGATAATTGTAAAGGAGAGATATGGGGAAAAAATTTGAGCCATGAGCTATCACTTTGAATGACATGAGATCAGAAATATGTCATAATGATCTGGCAAATATGCTGAGGGTCCTGAAGGAAGGTATAAAGATGTAGTATGGGGGATATCTGTTCCAAGCACTGGGGTGGCATGATCAAAAGCACAGTGATGGGAGGGAGCAATGCAGGAATATGGGATATAGAGTCATCCAGGAAGGAAGTCATAAAAAAGATGAAAAGATCAGTTGGAGCTAGATTCATGGGAATAGATAAAGAGTTTCTAATTTATTTGGGAGGCAAAGGGAAGCCATGAAAGGTATGTGAGTGTAGAATGATGTATCAAAGAGGTACATTAGGAAGATCATTTAAGCAATCCAGCCAAGTAAAGGATGGATCACATGAGTGATAAACAAATCAGGAAGAACAGGAAAATGGTAATTACAGTAGTCTAGGTAAGAAGAGTTGAAGGCATGATTCTAAGAAGCTATAGTGGAAGTTGAAAGTATGGGTTTCCTTTTCATGGTTCTCATAATTTCCTTTCTCTGCTCTTCCTTCCTCTCCCCCAATTTTAAGCAACGATTCTTAGAAATTTGGTGCATCTTGCCAGATGGGGATTCATTAATAGAGGGAAAATAATCTATGTGAACTTATGTATTAAATGTTGGAAAGACCTTTCTGCAACTTTGGCCTTTAATTTTGTAGTTTAAAAGTTTGAACACATCAAGGAAACCTCTTTCAAGAAGGATGAGCTTTGTTTCTTTGATAGAAAAACAGGTTCCTTTGCAGATGAGTGCCTCAGGTAAGAATGAATTATGGAGGATTTCTCTAGGTTCAAGGAACACCAGAGTAAAGATATACTATTACTTCATGAGAGTTCATTTTAGTATCTCTCTCTTCCTCTCCACATTTCTAAAAGACTATTTGAATACAAGTGAATGAGGGTGAGCTTGTGTTAAATTCTCTTTCAGAATCTTTCATTATGATTCATGAAAAATTCCTTGCACATATTTTAAATTGCCCACAGCAAATTTCTGATCATTTTAAGAGATCAGTAATTAGTTTTTGATGTGTTACCACATTGAAGAAAGCAAGATAGTTGAGCTATGAGAAGAGGAAAACAACAGCTGCTACCAACTGCGCTACTGAGGACATCAACCTCTCTCCTACTGTCAGGCTGTCTATTGTTGATTCATTTCAGTTGTGTCCAACTCTTTGTGACCCCATTTGAGGTTTTCTTGGCAAAGATACTGGAGTAGTTTGCCATTTCCTTCTCCAACTCATTTTATAGGTGGGGAACTGAGGCAAACAGGGTTGAATCACTTCCTCAGGGTCACATAGCTAATAAGTATCTAAAGTCAAATTTGAACTCCGGAAGATGAGTCTCCCGGATTCCATGGCCAGTTCTCTCAACTGCACTATCTAGCTGCCCCCCGAGCGTTATAATTGTTAAATACAAATTC
Source organism: Petaurus breviceps papuanus (assembly GCF_028583685.1). Classification (NCBI taxonomy): domain Eukaryota; kingdom Metazoa; phylum Chordata; class Mammalia; order Diprotodontia; family Petauridae; genus Petaurus; species Petaurus breviceps. Next base: position 16,758,081 of record NW_027187360.1, on the reverse strand, counting down.
AACATATAGTCAACCAAAATTTGACAACTTATTGTACACAGAATACTATGCTGGGCATCAGGAGCTACAACGATTAGTACAACATGGTTCTTGAATTCTCAGTTCTTTAAGGAATAACTACAATACAAGATAGATTGTGATAAGTACTAAGGAAAAAGGTTTTTACTGAAGTCCTCCATCAATGCTTCAACAAGGCACCCTTCAGCTGCCAAAATGATCTCCTAAAACTCAGATCTAAACATGTTACATCTCTACCCATTAAACTCCAACAGCTCCCAATTATCTACAGGATCAAATATAAAGTCTTCTTTTCAGAATTTAAAGCCCTTATCAACTTACTCCTTCCTATTTTTACTGTCTTCATATATTTTACTCTCTTCCACAACCTCATTTGTGTTGGCCTATTTGCTGTCCTTCACATATAACCTTCCATCTCCCTGTGTTGTACCTGTGCTGTAATGCTCAACTGCCTCATCTCCACTCTTAAAATACCTAGATTCCTTCAAGGTTTAGCTTAAATCTCACCTTTTGCAAGGACCTCCCACGCCACACCACTCCACTAATCCTGGTGCCTTCTCTCTGCAATTACCTTCCTTTTTTTCCTCTTCTCTCTTGCTTCCACTCTCCTTCTCCCTCTGTCTCTCTCTCTCACTCTTTCTCCCCCCTCCCTTTTTCCCCTCTCTCATTTTGTCACTTTATTCTTTCCACACCCATATATGTTTTACATGTAAACACATACATATGTATATATGTAGCATAAGTGTGTATTCCTATCTTGCATTACATCATTTTAATATGTTGTATCCTCCCTTCGAATGCCAGTTCTTTGAAATCAGTGATTGTGTTTTGGCCCTTCTTTTTGTCCCCAGCAGTTAGCACTGTGTCTGGAACAAATCAAGCATTCAATGAGTCCTTGTCGACTGACTGGTTGAAGTTCTCAAAGACTGTGCCAGGAAGCACAAGTCTCACAGCATCTTCCATGGTAGAAAGTCTCACGATACAGACCTAGAAATGAATCATGCCAGGCATTCAAAGACCAGCTTAGCTAAGTTCAGAGAAAAGTACTGGTCATCAGGTGATTTTTTTTTTTTGGCTACTCACTTTGAATGTTTCCTAAATTTGGGAAATTGTAATATAATAACTCTGAGAAAGTATTATTTACTTGCTAGTGAGGCACTTTGAAAAATAATGATGTAAAACACCCCTTGTCTTTCACTCAATGCTCCTGGGTCTGGCACAAAATATTACATTTGGAGATTAGGAAATCAACATTCATTCCATGCAATATTGAATGCCTGACCACAATCATATGGTGGACTCTAGTTCCACTCTGCTAAGATGGAGGACCCAGAGGAGGTCTCAATGCAACCAGAAGTGGGAAAAGTTATGATTCTTCTATTTCTCTCCTGAAGCCCTTCTCTACTTTGACTACATTCGCCAGTCCTGATCGATGGCTCCCTATTGCTTCGAGGATCAAAAATGAAATCCCTTGTCTGACTTTTAAAGTCCTTCTTAATCTGTCTCCTTCCTACCTTTCCAGGCTCCTGATAGCTTACTCTTCTCCATTTCCATGATCCAGTGTCACTGACCTTGCTGTTCCTCACATAAAACACTCATTGATCTCTAGGATCAATGCATTTTCAGTGGTTATCTCATATGCTTAGAATTCACTCCCTCCTCATCTATACTTTCTAACTTCCCTGGCTTCCTTCCTTCTACAGAAAATTCTATCTTCAGCAAGAAGCCTTTCCCAATAGCCCTTAATTCTAGAGCCTTCCCTGAGATTTCCACCAATTGTCTTGTATATATTATTATGTTTATTATATTTACATTATTTATGCTTATATTTTATATGAATATAAATGTATATTTTATCTTGTAAATATTATTAGTACATAGCTGATTGTATGCTGTCTCCCATATTAGAATGGGAGCTCCTTGAGGATAAAGATAGTTTTTGTTGGTGAATTTGTCTGTTTTTGCCTTTCTTTGTATCTCTGTTGTTTAGCACAGTGCCTGGCACATAGTATCAATCAGTGCTTGTTGATTGATGAAAAACAATCCTTGTAATAAGAGGATGGTGGGTTTTTTTTTCCTTTTTATCAACAAATGTTCTAATACTACACCCTGGAGAAGCCCAGGCTTTTATATTACAACACCCTGTCATTTTTCATTTGATTTCATGAAACATGACCATTTCACTCTATACTGACTGACACACACAAAGGACTGCACGGCCTTTTTATTTTTAAATCAAAGTGAATGAAAATCTATTTTGTTTTGAGAAATTTTTTGCCCTTAGGAAAACTGGAAAAACCCTGGGCTAACCCAACACCAGTGTTGGGACTTATTAGAGTAAATTGTAGCCCCTTTTCTTCAACAACCTTCCCTGAAATATATCTGTCTCCAACTATTTGAAAGGCTCCTCTGGGGATTATACGTGTTCTGCTTAGCCCCAGAGGTCAAGACCAGGGACAGTGGATTTTCAGAAAATAGTTTGGAGGGTGATGTAAGAAAAAAATAAAATAAAAAAACAATTAGAGTTGTCCAAAAGTGAGAAGAGCGGACTCCAGAGGTAGTAAATTACCCATCCCTGGACATCTTCAAACAGAGGGACAGGTAGATAGATGACAACTTATTGGGAAGAATGTAGAGGGGGGATGCCTGTTTAGTGTGGATTAAATTAGATGGTGCCCTATGAAATCTCTTCTACCCAGTACAGATTCTATAATGCAGATGTATCCAGGATGTTTTTTTAATTTATTAAGTATTTTATTGTTCTTCAATTACATGTAAAAACATTTTTAACATTCATTTTTAAAACTTTGAGTTTCCAGGAGCAGCTAAGTGGCACAGTGAATAGAGCACCAGCCCTGGAGTCAGGAGGACCTGGATTCGGATCTGGCCTCAGACACTCAGACACAAAAAATAGCCATGTGACCTTGGGCAAGTCACTTAACCCCAATTGCCGTCCAAAAAGCAAAAAAAAAAAAAAAACAACTTTGAGTTCCAAATTCTCTCCCTTCATCCCTCCCCACTCCCGTTATTGAGAAGGCAAGCAATTAAATATAAGTTATACATGGGTAGTCATGCAAAACATGTTTCTATATTAGTCATATTGTGAAAGAAAACATCGACAAAAAAACCTTAAGAAAATTTTTTAAGGTTTTTTTTTAAGTATGCTTTAATGTATATTCAAATACCATCACTTCTTTGTATGGAATGGATAGCATTTTTTCATCATAAGTCCTTCACAGTTATCTTCCATCACTATACTGCTGAGAAGAGTTAAGTCTGGGGTGGCTGGGTGGCATGGTGAATAAAGCACCGGCCCTGGAGTCAGGAGGACCTGAGTTCAAATTAGGCCTCAGACACTTAACACTTACTAGCCGTGTGACCTTGGGCAAATCACTTAACCCCAATTGCTCTGCCCTCCCCCCTCCAAAAAGCAAACAAAAAAAAAAAAGAAAAGAGAAAAGCTAAGTCATTCACAGCTGATCATTTTATGATATTGCTGTTAATTTGTACACGGCACATTTCACTTTCTATCAGCTCATGTAAGTCTTTCTAGGTTTTTTTTTTTAAGAGCACCCTACTTATCATGTCTTATAGCACAATAGTATTCCATCACCATCACATAGCAAAATTTATCCCACCATTCCCCAATTTATGGGCATCATCCCCCTTTCCAACTCTCTGCCACAAGAAAAGAGCCGCTATAAATAATTTTGTACATAGAGGTCCTTTTCCTTTTGTTTTTTATCTCTTTTTAGCTATAGACCTAGTAGTTCCACTGCTAGGTCAAATGGTATGTATGATTTTATGGCCCTTTGGGCATAGTTCCAAATTATTCTAAAGAATGGTTGAATATATTCATAATTCTACCAACAGTGCATTAATGTCTCATTTTTCTCACATCCCTTCCAACATTTGTCATTCTTTTTTTCTGTCCTATTAGGCAATCTAATAAGTATGAGGTAGTACCTCAGAATTGTTACATTTAATTTCTCCAATCAATAGCAATTTAGAGCACCTTCTCCTATGGCTATAGAGAGTTTTGATTACTTCATCTGAAAACTGTTCATATTTCTTGATCATTTATCAATTGGGAAATGGCTATTTTTATAAATTTGACTCAGTTCTCTAGATATTTGAGAAATGAGACCTTTATCAGAGAAACTAGCTTCAAATTTTTTTTCACAGTTATGATTGCTAACTGTATTTCCCTCCATCCTATTCTCCCACCCACTATTTATTCTATTCTCTCTCCTTTCACTCTGTCCCTCCTCAAAAGTTTTTTGCTTCTGACCACTACCTCCCTCAATCTGCCTTCCCTTCTATCATACACACCTGTTTCTTATCCCCTTTCCTTCCTACTTTCTTATACGGTAAGATAGATTTCTATACCCAATTAAGTGTGTGTTATTCCCTCTTTGAGCCAATTTTGATGAGAGTATGGTTCACTCCCACTCCCCATTTCCCCATCTTCCCCTCCACCATAAAAAACTTTCCCTTGCCTCTTTTATGTGAAATAATTTACCTTATTCTATACCTCCCTTTCCCTTTCTCCCAGTGCATTCCTCTTTCTCACCTCTTAATTTTATGTTTTTAGAAATCCCTTCATATTCAACTCACACATGTGCCCTCTGTCTATATATGCTCCTAACTGCCCTAAAAATGAGAACATTTTTATGAGTTACAAGTATCATCTTCCCATGTAAGAATGTAAAGAGTTTAACCTTATTAAGTCCCTTTTGATTTCTCTTTCCTGATTAACATTTTATGCTTCTCTTGAGTCTTGTATTTAAAAACAAAATTTTCTATTTAGTGCCGGTCTTTTCATTAGGAATGCTTGAAAGTCCTCTATTTCATTTAATTTCCATTTTTTTACCCTGAAGGATTATACTCAGGTTTTCTGGGTAGGTGATTCTTCTGAATAGGTAATCCTAATTCCTTTGCCTGCCAGAATATAATATCCCAAGCCCCCCCACTCCTTTAAGTTCAAAGCTGCTAAATCTTTTGTTATCCTGCTCCACAATACTTGATTTGTTTCTTTCTAGCTGCTTGCAATATCCTTGACCTATAAGCACTGGAATTTAACTATAATGTTCCTAGGAATTTTCATTCTAGGATCTCTTTCAGGAGGTTATCAGTGTATTCTTTCACTTTCTATTTTACCCTCTGGTTCTAGACTATAGAGCTAGTTTTCCTTGGTAATTTCTTGAAAGATGATGTCTAGAATTTTTTTTATCGTGAATTTAAGGTAGTCCAATAAATTAAAAATTTGCTCTCTTTGATCTATCTTCCAGGTCAGTTGTTTTTCCAAAGAGATATTTCACATTGTCTTCTATTTTTTTTATTCTTGTGGTTTTGTTTTATCGTTTCTTAATTTCTCATAAAGTCATTTGCTTCCATTTGCTCAAGTCTAATTTTTAAGGAATTATTTTCTTCAGTGAATTCTTGTGCCCCTTTTTTCACTTAGTCAATTCTGCTTTCCAAGACATTCTTCTCCTCATTGATTTTTTGGGCCTCTTTTACCATTTGACCTAGTCTATTGTTAAAGGTGATATTTTCTTTAGTCTTTTGTGTGTATTGTTTCTCCATTAAGCTTTTGACTCATTTTTCATTATTTTCTTGCATTACTCTCTTTCCAATTTTTCTTCTACCTCTCTTACTGATTTTCAAAATCCTTTTTTGAGCACTTTCATGGTGTAAGACCCATTCATATTTTTCTTAGAGGCTTTGGATGTAGTGTTGACTTTGTTATCTTCTTCTAACTGTATGTTTTGATCTTCTTTTTCACCCAGTAACTTTCTATGGTCAGAGTTTTTATCTGTTATTTGCTTATGTTTCCAGTCTGTTTCTTGATTTTTAACTCTTTGTTAAAGTGGGGTTTTTAGAGTAGAGGAAGTACTGTTCCAAGTTGGGGTTTGTGCAAGTGTTTTCAGCGATACTTCTAGGGAACTATAAGTTTTTAGTTCTTCCAAGGTGGTATGATCTAAGGAGAGGTGTTTTTACTACTCTCCTGGCCTTTGTCTGGTCTGTAAAATAGCCACAACCACTCTTTGCTGCCCTAGAATTGTGACAAGGGTCCCCACTCCACTGTGGCTGCAAGTTCTTGTATGCAAGTTCTCTTCCTCACTCTGGGACTGCCACCCAGGACCGTAACCCAGATCTGAGTATGGATAAAGCAACAGTGCCAGCAAAGTAACTCTTATAATCTCCTTCTTATCAATTGTTCAACCTCCTTATAATATGTGGGCTGAGAGTTCTGGAAACAGCCAGGATGTTTTTAAGCAGTATAATGATATGATATATAGTAAAGGTGAGTCTGGAATTCTGGGAACAATTTCCCACAAGACTTATTGAGAGGTTACTGTGTACAGGGTCCAGTTTATCTAGTCACTGATGCTACTACAAAACTGAGTAAAGAATAGGACTTGGACCTGTACTCCTCGTCCCTTGGCTTGTACCTAGATAACCTGGTGCCGATACCCTTGTCATTTCTGAAAAGCAAATACAGTAATGCAACAAGTGTTTCTTGATCACATCCTCATTTTCTCCCAACCAAACCATGTAATCAAGATGATTTACAACATCTTTACATCTTGGGCAGATTAGGAAGAGAAATCTTTATAATTATATAGACTCGCTGTTATTTAAATATTTACCAACATTAAACACCAAAGGGTTCTGCAAATGATCAAGGGATTCATATTGTTCTAAGCTAATATTCTTTGTACAATATTATGCAAATTGCATAAACTTTATTTTGTTGTTGTTGCTGCGGGCTGCATATCCCAAGGCAGCTATTCACTAAGTTGAAACAGATAAAGTTTTAATAATAAATAGTGATGATGAATAAGTCAGAAAGTTTGTGCAATGCTAATGTACTTGCTCACCCTAGGGTAGTATATTAGATAAACAAGTAACATTTCCTAAGCTGCTTTTGCTCAAGTGGCCTCGTTTTCCTCAAAATGTTTGCACAATAAATTATTTCAAGCCATTAGGTGTTAACGAACAAATCATATTCACTTGCAATCTGCCATGAATTCACTGAGAATTGAGATTTAAACACTGAAATTGTACATTAATTTTACTTTATGAAAACAAAGCTGGGGAAGAGAAATTAAACTTGGCTGAAATGGGAAGAAAACAGTATGTCTAATACTGAATATTTTAAGCCTAAAAAAGCAGCCGAAAAATGATTCATTAATACTTAGAACACACAAGCTTTCATGATGACATGAGAATGCAAATTACCCATCTTGCTCCATGGAATTATCTTACTATCAATATGGCTATGTAATTAGCATATTTAGCCACGTGATGCCAGTGTTGGACCATGGTAAACTGGTGGTCATCATATCAGTATGGCCATTAAAAAAACAACAATAACTCAAACTTCCTTGCCCTTAGATGAACACTGATATGGAGGGATCTATTATTTCATCGGGGTGGGGAATTCCCCATGTGAGAACTCTCTCTACCAGTGTAAATGCTACCTCCAAGTCCTAAAAGTATCCTGAAACACAGAAATTAACTAGCTTTTCCAGAATCACATAATTAGCAAGTGTCAGAAGCAGAATTTGAACCCAAGACATACTAAGTCCAAGCCCAGTACTTTATGCCACAAGCAAAATTCAACATCAGCCTTATATTGCAAGATCTGCCATTTCAGTTGTAGCAATAAATGATACTCTCTCTACCCACATAGATCAAAGGTACTCTTGGGGCATGTTCCTGTGGGAAGGGGAAGGTGGAAATCTAATGGTTAGCACCCCACTGATGATTTTTCTCCATGTTTATCTACCTTGCTTCCTAGATAAGAATACACAATTCAGCACTCGGACCTTCCAGCTTTGTAAGACCTGATAGATAGTAATGGAAAATATACTAGAGTTGGAGTCAGAGAATCCAGGTTTACTGACTATAATCTTTGACAAACTACTTCATCTCTGGGCCTCAGTTTCTTTACCTGAAAATGAGAGAGTTGAACTAGATTGCTTCTGTGGTGCCTTTTAGCTAAAATTCAATGATTCCATGATCCTGTACCCTTTACCCTTCACTTAGCTGAAAGGGCCTTTTAGGAGTCAGGGTCTCCCAAATACCAATACAAAGTTATAACTCTAGTGCAAAATTATCTAATTGTTCTTATGAAAAGCTATTTCCCCTTTTAATGTTAATACTAGTTTTATTCTTATAATACTTTCAGGATTCAGCTAACCCATAGTGATTCAAATTATGTTAACTGGACACATCTTCTTATGACTGACACTTGGTTGCCTAGAATTATTTTTGTCATAGAATCATTGAAAGTTAGAGATGGAGAAGATGGAAATCACTTTAGTACAGTAAAACTTGTTGACAATCAAAGCTGTCTAAAATTGGAATGAGACATCTCTGGTGGTAGTGGGTTTCCCATTACTGGAAGTCAGAAAACAGAGACTCAATGACCACTTGGCAGGAATACTCAAGAAAAAAGTTCTGGGTAGGTTGGTAGGTAAGCAGGAAAGATGCAGTGGAGTGGGCTGGGAGTGGTAGGGATCTGAGAAGTCAGTTTCACCCCTGGGACTGGGCTGAGCTGAGCCTCACAGCACCTCACAGCATATATAAGGTCAAATGTTTGGTCTAGATGGATTTAGTCTTCAGCAATGTCTGTAGTGTTACTTAACAAGCATGTATGCTTCCCACTGCGTCTTTGTCAGTTAGCTAGCTGGCACTATAGATGGAGATGGAGACTGATGTCAGCCTTGAAGTAGAACACCAGTCTACAAACAATGATTTGATCGTGGCAATGGTAGCATTGACTGGGTACTGCCTCACCTCATTATTCCATGTAACAAATCATGTACTTGCCTTGGTATGGGTCACACTTCACCATCTGGTTGGAGGGGTCAAAGCAGTCATAGAAGATCTTTATTATTAAGAACTGCCTTTTCAGCAGAGACACAAGGTGAATAAATGACCAGGGAGAGGTAGATGTAGGGATATGCAATCAAGATATGAAGTTCACATTGAGAGCACCATCAGATCACAAGGAAGTACTTATGGAGAAAAAGGCCTGGTCAAAGTTGGTGTGCATGTGGACACTAGTACAGGTTCTTGCAGCAGATTCATAGATGGCCTTATTATCTACCTTGAAGTCGTGGTCTGAATGGTCCAGTTGTGTTTGGATGTCATTATAGGGCTCTACCCCAATTGTAGCTTCCTATTGGGATGGTTATATAGCAAACTCAGAGAATGAAGTGAAACCTAAGCTTTTGCCACTCCCAAAGCTATGAAATACTTAAAAATCCCTGTAGCCATATGCATTGATCTGACAATTCTTGGATGCACTATGATACAAGATCAACATTCCCCTTCCCAATAGTATAATGGCCATAAGTATAGTTATTAGCATCATCTTCCTTGCCAGAAATCAGCTGCTTTTGGTAGAACAGTTGCATGTAGATGCTGGTCCTAATCTTATTTATTACAGCAGGATCCAAATCTACAAAAACTATTCTGGGCGTTTACTTGCCAGTTCCTGTCTCACTGCAGAAGGTATAGCAGGAGTCACCCCCACCCTCACAAGGTCTGTCACCAGTCATGGCATCATTGGGTTGGATACATGCTCTAAACGATATAATTCCTAGCAGGCATTGCCCATCTGCACTCGACCTGGCTAACATGAATAAAGATGCACTGGCACATGGTTGCTCTGATGTGTAATGATGGGAGGGTGTATTGGCTGCAGATGGGTTATAGATCCCTGCCAACACAACAAATCCTTAGAGGTTGCTTTCACAACAAGCAAAACTGTCATAGGATCATATGTAGAGCTAGAGTTGGAAGATACCATAGAGTCAGAGCTGTAAAGGAGGACACCTAGTTCTGCACCCTCATTGCGTGGGTAAAGAAACTATGGCCCTACACCACATAAGTCTATAGTAAGCAGCAGAGCTGTGATTTGAACTAAAATCCTCTGACTCCAAATCTTATTCTTATTCCCCTGAACCAGACTTCTCATAGCAGTAGCATGGAGTCCTTTAGCCTTTTGTTAAACTTGAGTGAATTCTACTGACCAAAGAAGTCGACGCAAAGTATCATGTACCTCTCCATGAAAGCTTGTGTTGGCTCCTTTCAGCCCTATGGCTCTTTGAACACTTTATTTATTTGTTATCTCTGGATAACCTGGGTGCTCCTCTAGTCCCCATGAAACAAAAGAATCAAAAGAAGGCCTTCAGTACATTAGGTGGAATCTCCATGAAGCACATGAACAAGAAGCACATACGATGGAAAAACTTAGAAGGTGGGCAATGTTCATTGGCGAAGGGAAATACAATATAGATAAGATAATAAGTTCATCAAAGCATTGAAATAGGACACAAATAGTAAAATCTGTCTAGTTTTTTTTTAATGAAAGGGAATTTTTTTTTTTTAAAATCAACACAGTAATTTATTCATTCAAACATTTTTGAGCATCTACTCCCTATGCTGAGGGGAGCACATAATGTGCTAGGGACCTTCTTCTAAGACATTCTAGGACACTTCTATCCCTCACTTTTGCTACAACCTCTGATATCTTCTTTCATGACTTTTCTCATATAAGTCCTTGTTGCTAACATAATGTGGTTTATTTCCACCCATCATGCATTTCTTAGTTTGATTTTGGGTGACTTGAAATTTGTATTTCTCCAATATTGTGGTATTCTATGAGCCTCAGCCACCTATTACTGGAATAATATTGGTTTTAAAAAGATAGAGTTCTGTTTCAATGAAAAGAGAAAAGCAAAGAAAATGCAAGATTCATTCATATACATTAATTTTTGCAACACGTATCGTTTCTATATATCCAAATTTATTTTTCTAGACTCAAGTATAGTTTTCATTTGTGGTATTATAAACTTCCGTGTGTGGGATTATGAAATGCTCTTTCAGCATCTACTAGTTTTGTTTCTAAGTCAATTGCTAATTTCTCTCCTACTTTTGCTTTGGATCAGCAGAACCAGATCTTGACTTTAATTTTTAAACCTGTGAGCAATCCAAAGTTAAATACCCACCAAACTCAATTTAAACTTCAGTTCAATGGATGCAAAATCCAGTGCTCAGAGACTCTTATACTTCATTTGCTAAATTAAGGATCCTAGCTCCTTAGCTATTAGTTATTCTCAATTTTCCTTCCATGTCCTTTTGTATTCTCTTTGAATTCAATTATCATCAGTCCACTAAGCATTTGTTTGCAACTTCCCACAACCAGGCTATATAGGTCTGCTAGCTGGCCTTAATCAGGATACATAACAACTAATATGTTGAGTATCTATGAATCAAGAGATTTGCCTGAATTGTCTCAATTCCTAGAAAGTGCATGCATGCTCACACATACATCTAAATGAGATTTTATATAACAATTCATCATCATGGATCATAGTATTTTTGTTGTTTTTGTTCAGTAGTTTTAAGTATGTCTGACTCTTCATGATCCCATTTGGGATTTTCTTGGCAAAGATACTAGAGTAGTTTGCCATTTCTTTCCCCAGCTCATTTTACAGATGAAGAAACTGAGGCAAACAGGGTTAAGTGATTTGCCCAGGGTCACACAGCCAGTAAGTGTCTGAGGCCCTCCCTGGATTTGAATTCAGGTCTTCCTGACTCCAAGCCTGGTGCTCTATTCACTGTGCCACCTAGCTGCCCATGCTAGACTCATAGCATCCCAGATTTAAGGCTGAGTGGGACCTTAAAGGTTATTTATTCCCTGGTGGCCATCATTTGATGGAGAGGGACACTGAGTCCCAGAGAAGTGAAGGCATTTACCCAAGTTCACAGTGGTCTGAGAAGACTGACATGTGATTTGAATTAAAGCTCTCTAAGTCCAAATCTAGTGCTCTTTCCACCCTATCACTCTGCCTAGAAAATCACAGAAACTATAGAAGCAATCTTTGCTTCCCAGCCCAGAGCATTTCCATTAAATCTGGATGGATGTAGAGGAGAACAGAAACCAGCTTCCAGGCTTCATTATACTTGTCTGTTACCTTAAGACATCTCTAATGACTGGTGGTGACAGTCTTGACTGAAGCTCAATACTAAATCTGGTTTAATGGATTTCACTTCATTATTTTGCTTTTTAATTCAGGCTCTTATTTTTAAAAAGGCTCTAATGGCTTTGGTGTGGTTTGTTTGGGGCATTATTCTAATCTCTGTCAACAAGCTGCATCTTTTCATGCCTGGAATTTTCCTTACTGCCGGTGAGTTCAACTGCATATGTTGTCCATTGTACAAGAGAGAAGGAATAAGTTCTTACCATTGAGGAAAATGAAAAACTTTTGTATTTTGAAACTTGCTACATAGACATCAAATTCCCTTATTTTGTAGAGGAAAAGACCTTTCTAAAGCTAGTTTAAGAAAATTGAGTGATCTAGTCTAGATACCCAAATTATTCTGATAATTCTATAGGGTTTCATAAGGCTTAGAATGTGTAGGGACTTTGTGCATCATCTGGCCCAGTGATGTCAAACTCAAAGTAAAACGGGCACAACCAACAGATCCCTGAGGGCCTCACATCATCTTAGAAAACCCCATATTAACAGTATCTATATTCTATTGTTTTTTTTATTTTGCTATGGATTTCCAAATTACATTTTAATCTTATTCTGGCAGCTCTCTGGACTGTTGCGGACCACATTTTTTACAACTTTGATCTAGCCTAATCCCCGTATTTTTCAGAGGAGAAAACTGAGACATAGAGAGGGGAACTGACTTGTCTAAGGTCACACAGCTAGGAAATAATAAAGCCAGGATTAAAATCAGACTCCATGAATCCAAATACAATGTTCTTTCCAACTTAAAGGTTTTCTTTTTTTAAGTTCATGTGGACGTTAATTATCCAAATATTTGAGTAAAAGTATCTGTATATGCTATTTAAAATCATGAATACAAAATATGTGTATACATATATTCATATGTGTGTGTACACATATTCATAGTGGAAGGGGGAAATACATGAACATCACATTGCATTTTAACACTATGTATGTGTGTACATGTGTGTACGTGTGTGTTTAACCAAAAGAAACATTTGAATATGAACAACAAGCAGGTCTATGAAGGAGGTATCAGAGAGAAACCTGTTTTTCTTCAGTCATTACAATCATGTCCGACTCTTCATGCCTCCGTTTGGGGTTTTCTTGACAAAGATACTGCAGAAATCTGCCATTTCCTTTTCCAGCTTATCTTACAAATGAGGAAACTGAGGTAAACAGAGTTAAAAACAGAGCCACACAGCTAGTGTCTAAGGCCAGATATGAGGGAAGCACATACATATACATATATATTTCATATTTAAATGTTTCCTTTGGTTTTATATATGTGTGTATGTAAATATGCACATATATACATACCCGTCTACAAGAGAGACATTTTATATATATATACGTATGTGTGTGTCTGTATACATAGGTATATGTATATACAGATAGCTCTATGAGAGGCATTATAAAATATATAAATTTAATATTTAAATGTTTCTTTTATTACATATATACATAAATATACATTTATGTATACAGTGCCTAATTGTTTACATGTGTGTTTAAGCATATTCTCCATGTATGTGGTATGCTAGCTATCTTTTGGCATGATTGTGACATATTTGACATGGATGGCACATAGGTTGTGTCCTGAAATAGGCCAACCAGATAGGCTTCACCTGCCTCCTGCAAAGCACCAGTTGCTGCACTCTGAAAGCACAGATCTGTTTTGAAGTCCTGAGCAATTTCATGCACCAGATACTGGAAGAGAAGTTTATGAATCGGAAGTTCAGTGGACTTCTGATAACATCTCATACATTCATACATATACATACAGCTGAAATGTAACTTGAGGGTCATGCATTTCACCCCCTCAATTATGTGAGAAAAGTAACACATTTAGAGTCAATGTGCAAAGTGGTATCTGATTCAGTTCAGCACTAACCTTCCAACATAGGCTATTGCTATCCATATGGTTGGGGAAATGCATTATTCTGTGCTACCAAGTATAGCACTGTTATTTTCTTACAGTAGATATCTAGAGTAGCTGAAATTTCTTGACAATGGGGGAAGATAATTTCACAAATTAGTTGGGCTCCCTAACAACTTCTAAATGATGAGTGCCAATTTGTAGGGAACTGGATGAATGAATTCAAGTGGACTCACTTCCAAAGACCAAAGGATATTTTCATTCAGAATTTCTATTCCTATGGATTTGCCCATGTCTAGAAGAGATAATAACTCTTACTTATTCCTGAAGCAATACACCTCTAAACAGACAGACTTTGTCCCTGTGTCTTCACTCTGGAGAAGGAAAGAAAAAAAAGGAAGGAAGGAAGGAAGGAAGGAAGGAAGGAAGGAAGGACTTATTAAGCACTTACTATATTCCAGGCACTATACTAAGAGCTTGGAAGCTTGGAAGCTTGGAAGCTTGGAATACAAATAGGAGAAGAAGAAGAAAAAAAAAAGACATTCCATTCATGCTCTTAAAGAGCTTACATCCAAATGGAAGGAAACAACACACACACACACACACACACACACACACACACACACATCAAAGGGAGAGGAGGACATGGTTTTGAACTCCAGAAATCAGGAACAAGGCCTGGTTAGGACAGATGAGGTTTGGTTATAGTATCATCCTAATGCCTATAAATAAGGTATATCTTTTCATGCCTAGAATTTTCCAGGAAGCAATTGACTGAGAATTTCATACTAGTTATGATCAGAATTTCAAAGCCAGTCACTAGACTAGACAACCTTAGAAACGACCAACCAGATACTACAAATATTCCACTGGAAAAATATACTCTTCCCAGGATATAGACAAGTGACACTTCCCATAGTTCTCCCTTTCAGAATTTGAAGGAAACTCATAGGCAATTTGATCCAATTTATACCTGAACAAGGGTCACCTCTATGATATAACATCAAGGGATCATTCAAACTTTGATTGAAAACTTCCAGTGAGGGGGAACCCACTAGCTTCCAAGGCAGCTGATTTAACTGATTTGATAGCTTTCATGGTTAGAAAGGGTTTTTTTGTTTGTTTTTTTCTTCTGTATAGTACTACCAACTCTCTTGCGCAAACATTTGGCTGCTGAAAGGGGCCTTTTAGAAACAGCCTTTTAGATAAAATACTTGAAAGAAATAGACTGCTCTGAGGTCCAGATGACCTCTCAGATGGAATCAGAGTACCTCTTTGAAGTCAGTACAATGTCAGAGGTAATGATGGATGAAAGGCATTATGGTCCATCAGCTCATTTGAATGTGACTGTGTAGCTGTAATTCATTGACTACTAGAGTAGCTGTAATTCATTGTAATTCATAACACAGTAGAATTTTGAAGGTTGTTAACTGACAAAATTACAGATCAAATAACTTTAGAAACCATAGGAAGTCTATATAAAAACTATTGGGGTAATATCTGAAGAAAGTTGTATTTCTTGAAGGATTTTTTTTGTACATAGTAAACATGAGTTACTGACCAGCAGAAGTTCTTATTTGAGTTGTTTGTAGCTATGGGTAGCCAGAGGAAAAAAATATAAGAAGAGTTACATGGAAAAAGAAGGCATCAAATAAAATAGAACAGAAGATATGGAAGGCTTGCAGAAGAGACATCTCCTCTGTTGCTTTAACATGATCCCGATGATTAGAAGAAAAGCCATTACTGAATGGTTAAATAAAGTCTGGCAGAGCTAAAATAACTTCTCAGCTGCTATCCTAATTCAAAATAAACTAAATCCTGAAGCTACATAGAGTTCTTTAATTTTATTTGTCATCTAAAGCACAAGAGATAAGCCTCTCAGGTGTGCCTACTTACCAGCCTCTACTGGTATCTGGTTTGAGGAGAAACAGTAAGGGAGGTAGAGGGAAGACAGTCTTTGCATTTACTTTGCTGTAACAAGAGACTGGGCTTTGCTGATAACCATTTTAACAATATGAATTCCCATCTATTTGCAAATCTGAGGAGCTTGGCAACTCTCTTGTCACTAAAAAAGCATAACACTATTTTTTAGTGCCTTGTTAAGGGTGGCCATGAGCTAAAAAGAATTGACACTGTTTCAGTGACTCCAGAGCAAGATAAGAACGACTTTCACTAATAAGAGAACAGTGAGGACCAAAAATGTAGCAGTTAGCAGAGAAATGACTTTATTCAATGCATACTACTGCTGTAGAGATCCAGGGCATCAAGCATACTGTCTAGAGTTGTGAGTTGCTCAAAAACATAGGTTCCCAACTCATGTACCTCCCTGCTAAGTTTCTATACGTGTATGACCCCTCTTCCCCACAGACATTGAGTGCAATGGTAGGACAATGTGACCTGGATTTATGAGTAGACAGTTTTATTTTGATTGATCCTGTTCTTACTTTCTACTAAGTAGCTATTTTGCATAATCTTGATTCTAGATATGTTTTAATAAGTACTTGTTTCCTTCATTCAAATGCAAGCTCATTGTAAGAATTTTCATTCGTTGTATTTGGTATTGTGATAGCTGATTTTGTGTAAATAGGAAACATAGGTAAGGGTTCAGAGGCTATAGTAGTAAATAGTAAAAGTGTAAACTTCTCACAACCAAGGGTTACCCCTAGCATCCCAAGAAAGTTTTGAGTAATAATGTGGTCAAGGCCATGGCTAGTTCCCTTTACACTCCAGAAAAAACCTCAGACATGCCAGTTTAGGGAGCAATTAGAGCTGAGTCAGCACATTGGGGGTGGGGGGGGAGGGGGGAGGGAGATGTTGGGGAAAGAGAGAGAGAGGTAAGGGAATACAGTTACCAGTTTAGACAGTAGAAACTGGAGCTAGTTCTAACCAGCCAGTGAGAGCCTATGGTTAAATTTTCAGTTTGAGCACTGATACCTCAGAAATCATCAATCACTACAAATTAGGGTTTAATTTATTGTTTTGTTGATTGATTATATTTTTTAAAGTGTTAGTAAAATGTGTGTGCATGTTTTCCCCAAGAGCCTGGTTATTAAGCATTTACCAGCACACTAATATACTGCTCTGTAAACATTGCTGGAACTCAGCAGGAGTACAATAGAAGAAGGCTTAGGGAATGGAGGCTAATAATAAGAATAACTGGCATTTATATAGTGCTGTAACGTTTGCAAAGTGCTTTACATCCATTATCTTATTTGAGTGTCACAACTGGGGAAGAAGCCAAAGCAAACTTAAAAAGCCTCTTTGTAACTTTCACTGATTGCCCCTAGTTCTGCTCTTTGGGGTCAAACAAAACAAGCCTAATCCCACTTCCAAATAAATGAGTAACTCCTCTTACTTCTGCTTTCAGGACCACAATGATTTCTTTCATCCCATCATATTTCACACTTTCTCTTCCACCCCAGACAGAAATTTCCTAGATAAGCTAAGAAACATATTTGAGTAATTTCTATTCTCCCCTTAAACACATATACCCACGTGTACAAATGTAACACATTCTTATTCCTAATTTAATATTCTAATCCTGCTCCAAATTTAAAAAGCCCCTCTGCCAATCTCAATTACATTCTCATATACCTCCCTCTAGGCTCCAACTTTGCACAGAAATAACTTTGAACATTCAAATATAGGATGAGAGCATTTATGATATTCTACAGAAGCTCTATTTTTTCTGATCATTAATGTATCTCACAAAAGTATGAAAATATTTTAGGTATGTATATATGTGTATGTGTCTCTTAGTATGCAAGTAGAAATATACATAATTAAATCATGTCTCAAATTGTGTTAAATTTTTTATTTCCCATTTTGTTTTCATATAACTCCAGCATTTTTGTTTTGTTCTGTTCATTTCAGCAGAGACATCATACCACAGTGGATAGGAAACTGGCCTCAAAGTTAGAAAAACCTGGTTTAAGTCCTATCTCTGACAACGGTGTGACCCTATGCAAGTCATTTAACTTCTCAGGGCTCTAGATAACTCTCTCAGACTACAAATTGCACAGAAGATGTCAACCTGCATTAGTAAAGGACTTCACCAGAAAGTTCCCAGCACCACTGGTGTCAAGTTCAGTCATTTCAGTAATTTCCAACTCTTTGTGACCCATTTCTTAGAAAGATATCGGAATGGGGGGTGGCTAGGTGGCACAGTGAATAGAGCACTGGCCCTGGAGTCAGGAACACCTGAGTTCAAATCCAGCCTCAGACACTTAACACTTACTAGCCGTGTGACTATGAGTAAGTCACAACACCAATCGCCCTACCTTCCCTTCTCCAAAAAGAAAAAAAAAAAGATATTGGAGTGGTTTGCACTTTCTTCTTCAGCTCATTTTACAGATGAGACACCCAAGGCAAATAGGGCTAAGTGACTGGCCCAGGGCCACACAACTAGTAAGTGTCTGAGGCCGAATTTGACCTCAGGTTCTCCTGACTCCAGGCCTGGTACTCTATCGACTGCACTGCCTTGCTGCCCAACTAGGGTAAGTAGAGTAAAAATTCTAGGAATTTGGGGATCATTAATTAGTGGCTTATTGTCTCAATTTGTTTTACTAAATTAGACTTGACCAAGGTGTCTTTATTGGGGAGAGGGAGAAGTAAATTTAACTGACATATAATCTGATGATCCAAATGAGTCATTATCACACAAAAAAAATCATTTTCCTAGTTAAACTATTTCACTCCTTTGAATCTCAAATTGGATATTTGGATCCACATAATCTCACTCAAATTTATTTCCACACCTCATTCATTCTATATTCCAGCTAACTAAACTTCTCTCTGTTCTCTCAGCTCACATCATTTGAACAAGCAACATCCCATACCATTAACAATGCACTCCTGCTTAATTACGTTCCCTTATAGCTCAGCTGATATGTCACCTCCTTTTTGAAGCCTTCCTAGACCTGCCCTCCCCTCAACCCCAATAGTAAAAGGTTTCAATCCCTCCCAAAATAACCTTGTCACTAACCATCTGGGCACATGTTTCATCTCCATAGTCAAGTGAAATTCATAACTTGAAGTCAGGGATTCTTTTGATTTGGTTTGTTTTTGGTTTTTTTTGTATCCCCAGGGTTCCAGTATCAAGTAGGCATTTAATAAATGCTTGTTGGAATGTTTATTGAATGTAGGAACTCATTAGCTGTAGCAGCAAGCACCCCAGCATCCCCAGGGTGGCTGCTCAAACAGGTTCTTGGATCTGCTTTGATAAAGGAAAGCAACTCAAAATGGGTTAACAAGCTTACTAATCAAAATTAGTCAAATATGTATGTTTACCTAGTTCAGGGGAAAGAGGTCAGCACCCTGAACTTCACAATATACAGACTGAATTATCAAGACAGAAACAGATCAACTAGACAGATTTCCAAACTGTCCAACCATTACATCCATACCAAACAACATCTGGGTTTCAAAGCCGGGGGGCTCTGGACAACAGCTTTCCAGAGTTTCATCTGATCAAATCTCAGAACACTTCTCAAAGTGAGCCCCAAAACAAAGCTACACATCAGGGCTTATATAGTCTTCTCCTGGCTCAGAGAATGTAACAACCTTATTGACTCACTGGCCAATCAAGAAGTATCTACTGAAAAACAAGCCTCCCACCCCAGGCTCCAGGTGCACTTTAGCCTAAGGGCAGGGAAGATCTTTAAAATTTACATTCCCATTACATTAGCTAGTCCACTTAGTTTAAAAAAAAAAAAACCAAAAGCTTTGGTGCAGACTAGAGAGCTTTGAGGAAGTAAGCCTATCAAGCCCAGCTCCCCATCAAGCCCAGATCCCCATCAAGCCAGGCTCAAGGCCTCCAAAAGGGCTGCCATCAAATCTAAGGTATTTTCATTAAGCCCGACACCTCTAATTGGCTCCTTTTTCTTCTAGAAACACCTTTGCTTTTAATACATAGTAATCCACTGCCTTTGACTTTCCATTGCAGGCAGGTTGTTTAGATAAATCAATTGAATATCACTTTCCACAGGACTGATGAATTCCTGAGAGAAGGGGATGCTTCTTTTGTAAAAAGCCTTTAAAGGAGAGGGAAACTAGTGAGAGCAATTGTAGGAGGCAGGTTCACCTATTAATACTAGTGGGCAGTACTCTTTAAGTAGATGATTTAAAAAAAAAAAAAACAGTCACAAGGATGTGAAGTCTCATGTACAAACAGTACTCAGCACATACTTAAATTGCTTCGTCCCTACCAACCCAGGGAAACATGTATAAATCTCCACACCCTGATGAGTGCCTCGAGGCACTGTTTTAACAACTTGCATGTAATTTGCAGCTAGGAAGCTTCTGAGAGGACAGTTAGTTTTCACTGGCAAATGCGCTTTTGTAGATAGGCTGTGAAAAAAAAAGAAAAGAAAATTTGCATTGAGTTCCTAGTAATGTATCTTAATCTCAGTATGTTGCTAAAACACACAGATTTTAAAATATATTTGCATTAATGTGTTTAATACATATGTTACTTTTAATCATTGTTTTTGCATGTTTGTGTCATTAACATAGCATGAAGGTTTTTTTAAATGCTATATGGAAATCAGTGATTTAAATAATTGGAAAGCATTTGGCTCAACTTGTTAAATATATCATGCATCCAAGCAGCTAGAGGCAGGAAGCTCTAGGGTTGATTTATTTCTCCCTTCTTTCTGTCCCCCACCTCATCCTTAATCCCCCCACCCCCTTAATATCACTGTGATCAGTGCTTTTGTGGAGAAAATATTATCAGGTCCCCACAGGCCAACACAAGCAGGGGAGTAGGTTTTTTTTTTCTTTTAAATCTCCTCAGGAAATAGGGACATGGTCCAAATAGGAATCCAAGCAAGCATAAAGCTAAGCAAAGTTCACTTAAGAATCAAAGTCTCTTAGGAATGTCAAGATCAAAGAATTGGAAATGAAAAGGGGAAGATAGACTGACTCAGAAGTTTCAAGCCAGGAAAGTCTATTGTACTCAGAGGTCAAGAGCTCAGCAAAATTCAATTTAATTCAATTCGATAAACATATATTAAATATGCTATGTATCCATAGCAGTACCTGGTACATGGTACATGGTACATGATACAGAGGCAAAAGACAATCCCTGCCCTCAAGGAGCTTATGAAATTCCCATTGCACAATATAATGAGAGAGACAACATGCAGACAAATATATGCAAAAGGAACTAGATACAGAATAAATAAGAAATAATTAACAGAGGGGAAGCATTAGAATTAGGAGGCATTGGAGAAGACTTCTGGTAGAAGGTGAAGGATCATGTGTTTGACTGCTCTTTCCCTTTTTTCATTGCAGATATTCCCAAGTACTCTCCTTAACCTTACCCCCTTCCTATTTCCAATCCTAGAAAAATAATCAAATCACCTGTCATTAACTCTGAAAAAGGCATATCTATCTACTCTCCTGTAGTTCTGCTCACCACCCAGGTACTTGCCAAAGCAAAGCACCCTTCCCCAGCTTCCCTGTTTGCTTTTCTGTCCTCTATTAGAAAAAAGTTCCTTGGGAGACAGAGGCAAGATGACCAAGTGAAGGCAGGAACTCACCTGAGCTCTCCCTCAAACCCTTTCAAATACCTTTAAAAAGTGACTCTGAACAAATTCTAAATCAGCAGAACCCACAAAGGGACAGAGTGAGGCAGATTTCCTGCCCAAGACAATCTGGAAGGTTGACAGGAAAGGTCAGTTACAACAAGTTGAGAGAGGAATGAAGTCCAGCACAGGCCATGCCAGCACAGACCCAGCCTTGGCAAAGCCAGAGCAGGCCTCGTGGGACTGAATCACTAGCAGCAGTGGCGATTTCAGGACTTCTGAGTCCATAGATGCCAAAGACAACTTAGAAGGTCAAAAGGAGGGGCCTGTCAGACCTGGTGAGAGAGAAATGCAGTCCAGGGAAGGCCACACCAGCACAGCCCTGGTCTCAGCAAACCAGGAGCAGGCCTTGGGAGTCACTGGGAGTGATGCAGTGTTTCTGGAGCTCTCAGTTCATAGACAAAATGTTTGAAAGTCCCCTATTTTGACTTCTAGGATCCAAGATGGCAGAGTAAGCAGTAAGTTGCTCTCACCCTCCCTTATTGACCTTGAAAAACCCAGAAAATATCACCCCAGGAAAAAAAATCCTGGAACAGTGTAGCCAGTGGAAAGATGGGGTACAGCAGTCTTTTAGTTGAGGAGGCTATGGGGATTAACAGGAAAGATCCCTTTTGCTGTGATTGAAGGGGAGCAGTACAGGATGGGAGATATCCCAGCAACCCCACCTCAGTAAACCAGCAGGAGATCCTGAGCCTCAGGTAGTGGAGAAGGCAAGTACCAACACCAGGACCCCTGCATGCCTTGGCATAGCCAGGGGAACTGGCAGACACCAGCACAGAGAAATATCATGTGTGCCAGTGAACAGGCGTCAACCAGCAACTGAATTTACTCATGCTCTAGTGCAGCTCCTAGTGAGGAGGTAACCTCCAGCAATCAGACCCCCATCCCCACTCCCCACTCCACAAGCTTCAGTGTAATCCCAGGGAAATGCAGAAAAACCCACCTGGATTTAGCACACACCAGCCACCACCACCAAAACCAACTCAGCATCAGGTAAACTACCAGACCCCTACAGCCTCCAGCTGCCAACACCTGAGGCCCCAGCACACAAAGCCAGTAACCAGACTTCTAACCACCACCACACAAAGCATGGAACAATTCCCCCTGGACCTCAGAAGCAGAGATCAACTTTAAAAGACAGAAAAAAAGGCAAATGCCATGAGCAAAAAACAACAAAGAAAAACAATGACCGTAAAGAATTATCATGGCGACAGGAAAGATCAAAACATAAATTCACAAGAGGACAATATCATCAATATACCAACATCTGAAGCCTCAAAGGGAAATATGAACTGGTCTCAGGGCCAAAAAGCCTCCTTGGAACAGCTCAAGAAGGATTTTTAAAGTCAAATAAGAGAGGTAGAAGAAAAATTGAACAATTCCTTTAAAAATACAATTGAGAAAATGGGGGGGGGGGGTGTACACTGCAGAAAACAACTCCTTAAAAAGTAGAATTGGCCAAATGGAAAAGAAGATACAAAAGCTAACTGAAGAAAACAATTCATTAAAAATTATTAATGGGAAAGTGGAAGCTAATGAGTCTATGGGACACCAAGAATCAGTCAAACAAAATAAAAAAAAAAGAAAAGAAAATATAAAATACCTCATTGGAAAAAACAATTGTCCTGGAAAAGAGATCCAGGAGAGATAATTTAAGAATTATTGATCTAGGGAGAGAGAGAGAGAGAGAGAGAAAGAGAGAGAGAGAGAGAAAAGAATTATTGGTCTACCTGTATGCCATGATCAAAAAAAGATTATGGACCTCATCTTTCAAGAGATCATCAAGGAAAACTGCCCTAAGATCCCATAACCAGAAGGTAAAATAGTCATTGAAAGAATCCACCAATCAGCTCCTGAAAGAGATGTCTAATTGAAAATGCCAAAGAATATTGTAACCAAATTCCAAAATCATCAGGTCAAGGAGAAAATACTGCAAGCAGCCAGAAACAATTCAAATATCATGGAACCACAGTCAGGATTATACAGGACTTTATAGCTTCTACATGAAAAGATCAGGAGTCTGGAGTATGATATTCCATCAGGGAAAGGAACTTGGATTATAACCAAGGATCAACTACCCATCAAAACTGAGCATAATCTTTCAGGGCAGGATGTGGACATTCATTGAAATAGGGGACTTCCAGACCTTCCTGATGAAAAGACCAGAGCTCAATGGAAAATTTGATGTTCAAATAAAACATTCAAGAGAGGCACAAAAGGTAAATTGGAAAGAAAAAAAAAAACATGTTATTCAATAAGGAAAACTGTTTACATCCCTACATGGGAAGATGATATTTGTAACTTGTGAGAACTGTATCTTTATTACAACATTTAGAAGAGATATACATAGACAGAGGGTATAAGTATATGTTCACTTTGATGTGATGATAAAAAACCTAATTAACTGGTGAAAAGGGATTGTAATGGGAGAATAGGAAATGGGGTGGTAGAAAATGGTAAATTACATCACATGTAGAGGCACAAAGATATATTACAGTAGAGGGAAAGAAGGGAGGGAAATGAGCATTGTTTGAACTTTACTCTCATCAGATTTGGGTCAAGGAGGGTATAACATAAGAAGTTGGGTATAGAAAATCTAATGTGCCTATAAACAGTAGGAGGGGAAGGGGGAAGGAAAAAGAAAAGGAAGTTAGGAGGGAGGGCACATTGAAGGAGTCAATGGTCAAAAATAAAACCCTAGTGAGGAAAGGGAGAAAGAAAAAAGAAAAGCACAAATTGGGGGGGAAATAAGATGAAGAGACAGACGTAGATAGTAACTACAACTGTGTATGTGAATGGGATGAATTCTCCCATAAAATGGAAGTGGATACCAGAATGGATTAAAAAAATAAGCCTACAATAAGTTGTTTACAAGAAACACATATGAAACAGAGGGATACACAGAGAGTAAAGGTAAAAGACTGGAGTAGAATATATAATGCTTCAGCTGAAATTTTAAAAAAGGGGGGGGGGGGAGGGCATAGCAATCCCGGTCTCAAAAAAAGTAAAAAAAAAAAAAAAACTAATTTAAAGAGAGGGGGGGGGGGGCAGAACCAAAGTGGCAGTGTAGAAGCAGGAAAACTCCCTGCACTCCCCCCATAACCACCTCAAATACCTATAAAAATGACTCTAAACAAACTTTAGAGCTACAGAACCCACAAAGTAACAGAGAGAAAAAACCTCTCACTAAAGGCAGCCTGACAGAAGGACAGAAAGCGTCCATTGCAGCAGTGTGATGGGAGCAGAGCCCAGCCCCATGTGAGCCTGTGATTTTAGTCTCAGGGTGGCCCCAACCCTGGAGCAGACTTCAGGAGAGTGGATCACCAGCAGCTGTGGCAGTTTCCAGATTTATCAACCCATAAATGCCGAAGACAAAGTAAGAGGTCAGTGAACTTTGGAAACAGGGGGACCAAGAGTGCAGTCCAGCCTCTGCACCCCCGCTCAGAGGAAGAAGTGGCTGAGGTGTGGCAGCCACTGCCCCATGGCTGCTGCAGAGCTCCTGACCTACAGATATAAGGTAACCAAGTGACCAGTCTGAGGGGTAAACACTCTTCCTTTAACCTGCTTAGATCTAGATTGTGGCTTAGGATGGAGGTCCTGGGTGTGTGAACAGTGTGCCAGAGCCAGTGGAGGCTCCTGAGAGGGAACCCAACTAATAGCTCCAGAAGCTGAGAAAACCCCAGCAATTTGGGACAAAGCTCTCCTCTCTGAAAGCAGAGTTCTATTGTGGCAAAAAGCTCAAAAGTCAAATAATTGAGTGGCAACATGAGCAATCAAAGAAAGCAAAGTAAACACAGCAATCCTACTTTGGATTCCTTTTTGGGGGACAAAAAGGATCAAAGCATGGAACGGGAGGAAGACAATGGAGTCAGAACTCCTGTAGCAAAAGCTTCCAAGAAAAATATGAGCTAGTTGTAGACCACAGAGGAGCTTAAGAAAGATATTGAAAACAAATTAGAGAAGTGGAGGAAAAATTAGAAAGAGAAATGAGAATAATGCAAGAAAATCATGAAAAAAGGGTCAACAACCTGAATGAAGAAAATACCACCCTAAAAAATAGACTAACTCAAATGGCAAAAGAGGCTCAAAAAGCCAATGAGGAGAAGTAGGCCTTAAAACACTGAATTTGCCAGATGGAAAAAGAATCTAAAAAGCTCACTGAAGAGAATCATTCCTTCAGAATTAGATTGGAGCAAATGGAAGTTAGTGACTTTATGAGAAATCAAGATACTATTAAACAGATCCAAACAAATTAATAAATAGAAGGCAAGGTGAAATATCTCATTGGAAAAATCACTGACATGGAAGATAGATCCAGGAGAGATAATTAAAAAATTATTGGGCTACCTGAAAGCCATGATCAAAAAAGACCCTAGAAATTACCCTTCAAGAAATTCTCGGGGGTGGAGTCAAGATGGCAGAGTAGAAGCAGGACCTCCCCGCTGCTCTGGCTTCCATCTTCCCCAATCCACATAAAAAGGGGACTCTGAACAAACTTTGGAGCTGCAGAACCCACAAAATGACACAGAGAAACTAACCTCCCACTGAGGACAGCCTGGCAGGCTGGCAGGAATCGGCCAGTGCAGCGCTCTGGGAGCCAAGCCCAGCCCCACACCAAGGCTTTAGCCCCAGGGCGGACCTGACCAGCGGCTGTGGCCATTTCCAGAATTATCAACACACAGATGTGAAGGACAAAGTGAGAAGTCAGTGCAGTCTGGACTTTGGGACCCAGTAGTTGGGAGAGCCTCAGCTTTTGCCCCCAGGGCGAAAAGCCGCTTAGACTCCAGCACAGCCAGCCAGTGCTACATGGCAACTTCAGCTCCTGGCCTGCAGAGTGTAGGGATCCAAGCAACCAGTCTGAGAGGTAATCACTCTTGCTTTAACCTGCTTGGATCTGGATTACAGTCTAGGGTGGAGGTCCTGGGGTGTGTGACCAGCTTGCCAGAGTTTGTAGAGGCTTCAGAGAGGGCACCCAACTAATACCTCTGGCAGCTGAGAAAACCCCAGCGTTTGGGAGGAAAGCTCCCTTGTCTGGTGGCAGAGTCCTACTGTGGCAAAAAGTCCAAGGGTCAAGTGACTGAGGGGCGACATGACCAGGCAAAGGAAACAAAGCAGACAGAAGATTATAACATTAGACTCCTATTTTGGGGACAAAAAGGAGCAAAGCATGGAAGAGGAGGAAGACAGTTAAGTCAGAACTCCTGCACCAAAAGCTTCAAAGGAAAATATAAGCTGGTTACAGGCCATAGGGGACCTTAAGAAGCAGATAAGAGAAGTGGAGGAAAAATTGGGAAGAGAAATGAGAATGATGCAAGAAAATTACAAAATGAGAGTCAACAACCTGACTGAGGAAAATCACACCTTAGAAAAGACTAACTCAAATGGCAAAAGAGGCTCAAAAAGGCAATGAGAAGAGGAATGCCTTAAAAAGTCAAATTTGTAGGGGTGGCCAGGTAGCACAGCAAGTAAGAGCATGGGCTCCAGTGTAAGGATGACCTGGAGATCGAATCCCAGGCTCAGACACTTACCATCCACCCAGAAACACCTGGCCATGTAACCTTGAGCAAGTTACTTAACTCCAATTGCTTAGGGGCGGCCAGGTGGCTCAGTGAGTAAGAGCACCGGCTCCAGTGTTGGGACGACCTGGAGATTGAATCCCGGGCCACACTCAGCACCACACCCAGAAAAAACTGGCTGTGTAACCTTGAGCAAGTTACTTAACCCCAATTGCTTAAAAAAAAAGTCAATTTTGCCAAATGGAAAAAGAAGCACAAAAGCTCAATGAGGAGAATCACTCCCTCAGATTTAGAATGGAGCAAAGGGAAGCTAGTGACTTTATGAGAAATCAAGATGATATTAAACAGATCCAAACAAATGAAAGAATAGAAGGCAATGTGAAATATCTCATGGAAAAAATCATTGATCTGGAAAATAGATCCAGGAGAGATAATTAAAAAATTATTGGACTACCTGAAAGCCATGATCAAAGAAAGAACCTAGAAATCATCCTCCAAGAAATTCTCAAGGAAAATTGCCCTGATGGCAATTTTTTAGAACCAGAAGGCAAAATAGAGGTTGAAAGATTCCATCAATCACCTCTTGACAAAGATCCCAAAAAGAAAACTCCTAGGAGTATTATAGCCAGGTTCCAGAATTCCCAGATCAAGGAGAAAATATTACAAGCAGCCAAGAAGAAACAATTTGAATACTGTGGAAACACAATCAAGACAACACAAAATCTTGCAGCTTCTACATTAAGGGATCAAAGGGCTTGGAATATGATATTCTGGAGGTCAA
The DNA here is from genome assembly GCF_028583685.1 of Petaurus breviceps papuanus. Lineage (NCBI taxonomy): Eukaryota > Metazoa > Chordata > Mammalia > Diprotodontia > Petauridae > Petaurus > Petaurus breviceps. The sequence continues at coordinate 16,730,260 of NW_027187360.1, read as the reverse complement.
AGGAGCTAGGATTAAAATCAAGAATCACCTACCCAGCAAAACTGAGTATCATATTTCAGGGGAAAATATGGTCATTCAATAAAATAGAGGACTTTCAAACATTCTTGATGAAAAAAACCAGAGTTGAAAAGAAAATTTGACATTCAGATACAAGAAGCAAGAGAAGCATGAGAAGGTAAACAGGGAAAAAAAATCATAAGGAACTTTTCAAAGTTGAACTATTTACATTCCTACATGGAAAAAAAAACAATAATTGTAACTTATGAAATTTTTCTCAGGATGACAGTAGTCAAAGGGAATATATATATACATATATATATATATATAATGTAAAAAAAGAGATAGGGAAGGAAAATACATTCTGCTTAAAGGCACCATAGACAATGAAGTAATATCATTACTAAACATATCTGCACCAAGTGGTATAGTATCCAAATTCTTAGAAGAGAAGTTAAGGGAAGTACAGGAAGAAATAGACATCAAAACTATACTCATGAGGGACCTCAACTTCCCCCTCTCTGAACTAGATAAATCTAACCACAAACTAAACAAGAAAGAAGTTAATGACGTGAATAGAGTTTTAGAAAAGTTAGATGCGGTAGACCTCTGGAGAAAATTGAATGGGGATAGAAAGGAATGTATTTTTTTTTCTCAGTGGTACATGGCACCTACACAAAAATTGTCTATGTACTAGTGCATAAAAAACTCACAGTTCAATGCAAGAAGGCAGAAATATTAAATGCATCCTTTTCAGATCATGATACAATAAAAATTACATGTAATAAAGGGCCATGGAAAGACAGAATAAAAATTAATTGGAAACTAAATAATCTAATCCTAAGAATGAGTGAGTCAAACAACAAATCATAAAAATAATTAATAACTTCATCAAAGAGAATGACAATAATGAGACAACATACCAAAACTTATGGGACATAGCCAAAGTGGTTCTTAGGGGAAGTTTTATATCTCTAAATGCTTACATGAATAAAATAGAGAAAGAGGAGATCAATGAATTGGATGTGCAACTAAAAAAGCTAGAAAAAGAAAAAAAATTTGAATCCCCAATTAAATACCAAATTAGAAATACTGAAAAGCAAAGGAAACATTAACAAAATTGAAATTAAGAAAAAATATTGAACTAATAAATAAAACTAAGAACTGGTTATATGAAGAAAAAAATCAATAACAGAAAAACCTTTGGTTAATTTTATTTAAAAAAAGAAAGAAGAAAACCAAATTACCAGCATCAAAAATGAAAAGGGTGAATTCATCACCAATGAAGAGGAAATTAAAACAATAAGTAGGAGTTATTTTGCCAAACTTCAGACCAATAAATTTGACAATCTTAGTGAAATGGATGAATATTTACAAAAATACAAATTATCCAGATTTACAGAAGAGGAAATAAATACTTAAATGATCCTGTATCAGAAAACAATTTGAACAAGCCATCAATGAACTCCCTTGGAAAAAATCTCCAGGGTCATATCAGTTTACAAATGAATTCTATAAAACATGTAAAGACCAATTAATTACAATACCATATAGATTATATGGGAAAATAGGCAAAGGAATCCTACCAAATTCTTTTTATGATACAAATATGGTACTGATACCTAAACCAGGAAGACTCAAAACAGAGAAAGAAAATTATTTAACAATTTCCCTAATGAATATAAACACAAAAAAATTTAAATAAAATATTAGCAAAAAGATTACAGCAACTGATCATGAGAATAATACACTATGATCAGGTAGGATTTATACCAGAAATGAAGGGCTGGTTCACTCTTCGGAAAACTATCAGCATAATTGATCATATCAACAACAAACTAGCAGAAACCATATGATTATCTCAATAGATGCAGAAAAAGGTTTTGTGAAAATGCAACACCCATTCCTATTAAAAATCACTAGAGAGCATAGGAATAAATGGAGTCTTCCTTAAAATGATAAGTAGCATCTACCTAAAACCATCAGCAAGCATTATCTATAATGGGGATAAGCTAGAAGCTTCAGTGATCAAACAAGGATGTCCATTATTACCAGTGTTATTCAATATGGTACTAGAAATGTTAGCTTTAGCAATAATAGAAGAAAAACAAATTGAAGCAACTAGAATAGGCAAAGAAGAAACAAAGCTATCACTCATTGCAGATGATATGATGGTATACATAGAGAAGCCTGGAGATTCAAATAAAAAGCTACTTGAAATAATAAACAACTTTAGCAAAATTGCAGGATATAAAATAAACCCACATAAATCATTGGCATATCTATATATTACTAACAAAGCTTAATAGAAAGAGATAGGAGGAGAAATTACATTTAATGTTACTGTAGACATCATTAAATATTTGGGAAGTCTACCTGCCAAAACAAACCCACAATTACAAAACATTTTTCACACAAATAAAGTCAGATCTAAATAATTGGAAAAACATCAGTTATTCGTGGGTATGCCAAGCTAATATAACAAAAGGACAATTCTACTTAATAATTTACTTATTCAGTGCCATACCAATCAAACTACCAAAAAATTATTTTTATAGAGCTAGAAAAAATAATAAAATTCATCTGGAAAAGCAAAAGGTCCAGAATATCAAGGGAATCAATTAAAAGAAATGCTAGGGAAGGAGGCGTTGCCATACTAGATCCTAAATTGTATAAGAAAGCAGCAATCATCAAAACTACTTGGTACTGGTTAAGAAATAGAGTGATGGATCAGTGGAATAGGTTATGTACACAAGACACAGTCAACGACCATAGTAATCTACTGTTTGATTAACCCAAAAACTCCAGGTTCTGGAATAAGAACTCACTATTTGACAAATAGTGTCAAATGTTGACACTATTTGGAAAAAGAAGAAAATAGTATGGCAGAAACTAGGCATAGACCAACATCTTACACCATATATCAAAATAAAGTCAAAATGGGTACACAATTTAGATATAAAGACATACTAAAAGCAATTGATGACCAAACAAAAGAAAGAGAATGTTATGAAATGCAAAATGGATAACTTTGATTACATTAAATTGAAAAGTTTTTGCACAAAGTCAATGCAACCAAGATTAGAAGGGAAGCAGAAAACTGGGAAAGAATTTTTACAACCAGTGTCCCTGATAAAGGCCTCATTTCTAAAATATAGAGAGAACTGAGTGAAATTTGTAAAAATACAAGTCATTCCCCAATTGATAAATGGTCAAAGGATATGAACAGGCAGTTCTCAGATGAAGAAATTAAAGCTATCTATAGTCATATAAAAAAATGCTCTAAATCACTACTGATTAGAGAAATGCAAATCAAAATAACTCCTAGGTACTACATTATACGTAGCAGATTGGTTAACCTGACAAAACATAACAATGATAAATGCTGGAGAAGATGTGGGAAAATTGGAACACTGATCCATTAGTGGAATTGTGAACTGATCCAGCCATTCTGGAGAACAATTTGGAACTATGCCTAAAGGTCAATAAAAATGTGTATACTCTTTGACTCAGCAACACTCCTTCTAGGTCTGTATCCCAAAGAGGTAATAAAAACAGGAAAAGGACCCACATATGCAAAAATAGGCATCAGCAGCTCTTTTTGTAGTGGCAAGGAATTGGAAATTGAGGGGATGCCCATCAGTTTCAGAATGACTGACTGAATAAGTTGTGGTATGTGAATGTAATGCAATACTATTGTGCTATAAGAAATGATGGACAGGGAGACTTCAGAAAAACTTAGAAAGTCTTATATGAACTGATGCTGAGTGAAAGGAGCAGAACCAGGAGAACATTGTACACAATAATAGCAACATTGTGGGATGACTAACTTTTATAGCCTTATCACTTCTTAGTAATGCAAGCATCACTCATGATGGAAAATATTATTCACATCCAGAAAAAGAATATGGAGTCTTAATGCAGATCAAAGCAGACTATTTCTCCCTTTTTCTTGTTTGTTTTTTCTTTCTCATGGTTTCTCACATTGGTTCCAAGTCTTCTTTATAACATGACTAATGTGAAAATACATTTAATATGAGTATATATGTAGAGCCTATATCAAATTACATGCCATCTTGGGGTGGAAGGAGGGGAGAGACGGGGAGAAAATGTGGAACTCAAAATATTATGGAAGTTAATGTTGAAAACTAAAAATAAATAAATAAGTTTAATTTTTTTTAAAAAAGAAATAAATTCCTTATAGGCAGCATTTGTCTTTATTTTAGTATTTGTATATTTAGCAGTTGAGCCACAGTAAGCTCTTAATGAATGCTTTTTCATTCTTTTATTCTGGTGGTCACTGCACATCCTCATGATTTCTTCTGCCATGCTGGTTGATGAGTGTGCTTATATTTGCCTTGGTTCCCCTGCTGGCCTATATAAAAGATACAGTAGGAATGCACAGTGTCCATCTATCATTCACAATTTGGAAAGGATAGTTTTTGTGTGGTATTTCATTCATTTTTCAACTATAGAAACCCATATCTTTCTGAGCATGTGTTTTATTGCTTTTCTCACAAGCAATCAGTAGTACTGATTCCAAAAGAATTGCTCTCAGTATAGAAGGGCCATTTTAATAGGTAATAATGAAAACTATGGTTGCTGATACCATTTAGGATATTCTTCATTTATATCAGCTTCAGAGGGTTGGTTCAGGAGAGCCTGATGAACCTGAGGAATTTTCCTGGGAGATGAGCCTTTGTTGGGGACTTTGAATACATCTGTCTTTGGAAGGTATAGACTTTATTTTCCACCTAGTTGCATTCCTTTGGTCTTTATCATGCCCCAGGAACCTCTTCATTCTGTAAAATCATTTCAACCCTGGAACTCAAACCTCCTCAGTACCCTCTGCCCCAAGAGTCCCCTCTCTCCCTCCTAATTGGAGGGTGGAGAGTACTCCTCCTAAGCCCGCCATTTAAGGAGAGAACTGAAGTCAGCCATCTCTTCATTTCCCTCTTAGGTGCATTCTTCAGCACTTCAATCACTTAGTCAATCAACAAACATTTATTAAGTATTTACTAAGGGCTAGGCCCTGTGATAAGCCTTGGGGATGCCATTTTTTTTTAAAGTACAGTCTCCATCATTCTTTTGAGCCAGGTACTTTCTCTCCCTCCTCCCACTTTCTGCTTCCTTTTCTATGTTTTCTTCCCCCTTAGATTGTAAGCTCTTTGAGGACAGGAACTATCTTTTGCCTTTCTTTGTATCCCCAGCTCTTAGCACTGTGTTTGGCACATAGTAAGCCTTTAAATGTTTATGTACTGACTGACTTGTCCCTTTAATACCCCATGGAGAGGTATAGAAGAGGGCAACTATGTGACACAGTGGATAGAGTACTGGACCTGAAGTCAGGAAGACCTAAGTTCAAATTCAGCCTCAGACACTTACTAGCAGTGTCTCTGGGCAAGTCACTTAACTCTGCTTGCCTCATTTTCCTTATCCTTAAGAATGAGCTGGAGAAGGAAATAGCAAACCACTCCAACGTCTTTACCAAGAAAACCCCCAAATGGAGTCAAAAAGAGCTGGACAGGACTAAAAACTGCTGACTACAAACAGAGAGGCACAGGACAATTCCTGGAACAGATTACTTATTCCGAGTAAGGGTGGATTGGGACAGTCAAAGAGAAAAATGCAACAGAAGTAAGAATAAACATAGTGGGATGGAAGCACAGCTATGTATCTACAGTCTCCCCATCAAGAGAAACTAGTGGCAGCCTCAGGGGAGAGAGAGGGAGAGAGAGACAGAGAGAGAGAGACAGAGAGAGAGAGAGAGAGAGAGAGAGAGACAGAGACAGAGACAGAGACAGAGAGAGACAGAGACAGAGACAGAGACAGAGAGAAAGAGAGAGAGACAGAGACAGAGACATTGCAGTTGCCAAGCTCTTAATCCCTTTTTCTACCTGATGAGCTGGAATAACCTTGAGTATGTGTATCCTCACAGCTCTCACCCACTCAAGAGAGGTTGGACCTCCCACAATCCTACATATCAGTTTCACTTTTCTGCCAGACTTTTAGTGCTCAGATACTGTGTTTCCCCGATAATAAGACCTATCCTGAAAATAAGCCCTCCCCTTACTGTGTAAGATTCCTCTAAAATAAGCCCTCCCTCGAAAATAAGCCCTATTGAGATTGCTACTGTAGTGAAGGTGATCCCCCTCTGCGCTACACGCTACATTACGGTACCCTCTGTATGCACCGTCCCCCCCCTCAACGCACGCCGCTCTTCGAGCTGCATCCAATCAGAGCTGCAGCAGTGAGCGCGTCATCCTGTTCTTCCCCAGTGATTTGCTTATTGAATAAAGGTACATTTTTTTGTTCACATTTACCTGTTTATTAAAATTGCTGTCAATGTTCATTAAAATAAGCCCTCCCCTGAAAATAAGCCCTCTGGTGTTTTTCTGTCCAGAAAAAATAATAAGACAGTGTCTTATTATTGGGGAAACACGGTAGTGACTGTGCTGAATGCTTAATACAAACCAGAAGTAGAGATTTGGCATTCTTTTTAATGTCAGAGGACAAAGGGCAAGGATTATGGGCATCAGCCTCCAGGAGAAGTCAATGGCCAAAGTCTCTCAATTAGCCATTGACAACTGGGGAGATAGAGAGGGAAACAAGGGAATATTCATGGAAGAGATTGATGAGGTACAGGCTCTGGGAACCCCCTGGAACTCAGATTGAATTTTCCCATTTGATGAGGCATTTGCCTGAGGTCATAAACCTTTCATTGTGGCTCAGCCCAAACCTCAGTTACTAGCCTAGCCCTCCTTTGTCCAGCTAGCTCCCACCCTTGATCCTCCCAAACCCTCCTGTTGTCTCATCTCCAGGTAGCCTCCAGCCACCTCCCACCCTTAATCTCTCATCACTGGAGAGGACCTCATTTGACTCCTCCTGGAGATCCTCCCCAAACTCCTCCCCTAGACCACCCCTAGATTCCTCCCACAACTTTCTGTATATAAGACCCCATCTTGCCTCCATGAGAGGTGAGAGCTCCTGAGAAATTATCTAGTGTAGACTCACTCTGTGTCAGATTATTCTGGCCCACTTGTCCAGTATAAGCGTCATAAATACTGAGGCTCCTTATGAGTCTACCCATTATGGCAAACTTTTCATAAACTTTGCTTTTCTTTGGCTGAGAGAAGACTTGAGTCAAATTCATTTGGCAGGACCCAGTGTGTTGGAATTTTGGGGTCTCAAGCACCCCTAAACCCTAACCTCATCATTTTACAATGACCTCTTCACCTCTATTTGTTCAAGTGATCCCATTCCCTCCCATCTCCTCCAACAGATTGCCCTCTCTCATCCCCATTCTTTCCCTTATTTTCAATCTCTCCCTGTCTGCTGGCTAATTTCCTACAGACAGTAGGAACATGCCCATGTCTCCCCCATCCTGTAAAAAACCCTTACTTGATCCTTCCATACCCGTATCATCTTATATCTTGTAGCTAAACTTCTCAAAAAGGCCGTTTACAATAGGTTACTACTTTCTCTCCTCTCACTCTCTTTTTAATCCTTTACAGTCAGGCTTCTGACCTCATCATTCCTCCAAAATTCTCTCTCCAAAGTTACTAATGGTTTCTTAGTTGCCCAATCCCATGACCCTCTCTCTATCGTCATTCTTGATTTTTCTGCAGCCTTCGACATTGTCGATCATTCCCTCCCCCTTGGTTTTCTCTCTTCTCTCTTGCTTGGCAGGACACCTCTCTCTCCTGGTTTTCTTTTTGACCATCTGAATGCTCCTTCTCTATCTCCTTTGATAGATCTTCTTTTAGATCCTGCCCTCTAAATGCAAGTTCTGTCCTGGACCATCTTCTCTTCTCTTCTCTTTCTATTTCACTCAGTTATCTCAATTCCCATAGATTTATGCTAATAACTTTCAAATCTACCTATCCTACCCAAAACTCTCTGCTGACCTTCACTCTCACATATCCAACTGTCTTTAGATGTCTCAAACTGGATATTCAGTAGAAATCTTAAACTCAACCTATTTAAAATGGAACTCATTATCTTTTTCCTTAAACTGCACTCCCCACCCCATCTTCCCTATAATTGTAAAAGCCAACTCCATCCTCTCAGTCCCTCCAGTTAGTTAGGAGTGATCCTGGACCCTTTGCAGTCTTGCAGTCTTACACACACACACATACACACACACACACACACATACACACACACACACCCCCAATCTGTTGCAGAAGTCTGTCAATTTTAACTTTGCCACATTTCTTGGATATGTCCCCTTCTCTACTCTGACACTGCCACCACACAAGTGTGAATCTAATTACCTCATACCTAGACTATCTCAAGAATCTCCTAGTTGGTCTGCCTACCTAAAGTCTCTCCCCACTTCAATTCATCCTCCAAGTATCCATTTAAGTGATTTTCCTAAAACACAGATATGAACCATGTCATACACATACCCCACTCAATAAACTCCAATGGCTCCCAATTGCCTTCAGGATCATTACAAAATGCTCTGTTGACATTCAGAACCATTCATAAATACATTTTCAGCTGAAAACTTAATCCTTCTTGACATCTTTGATTCATTGTCACTGATCTCCTGGCTATTTCACAAACATTACCCTCCATCACTTGTCTCCAAGAATTTTCTGTGGCTGCTCCCCATGCCTGGAATGTTCTTCCTCCTTTGCTCTACCTACTGACTCTCAAGCTTCCTTTAAGTATCAATTAAAATCCCTTCTTTTACTGGAAGCATTCCCCAATCACTCATAACTCTAGTGACTCCCTTCCATTTATTATCCTGTATATATCTTTTTATGTATATATTTGTTTGCATGTTGTCTACATTAAATTATAAGCTCTTTGAGGCCATTTTTATCACCAACACTTAGCACAGAGACTTGCACATAGTGGGTGCTTAATAAATGTTCATTGGTTGATTGAATTAGGGTAGCAGCTGTGCAAAATTGAGACAAAGGGAACATATGAGAAAAGTGTACTGTACAAAAAGCACAAGCCCTGGAATTTGAGAACCTGGGCTCAAATACCACCTCCAATGTTTACTACTTATGAAACCTTGTGCAGGTCACTAAACTGCCCTAGCTGTGCATAAGTTTCTTCAACTATAAAGTGAGGAGGTTATACTTAATGGTCTCTGAGGCTCTATTAAACTCCAGCTCTAGATTTGTGAACTTATGTTACAGAACTATAATTGACAGAACTTGACAACTGATTAGATGTAGAAGTAAAAGATAGGGAAGAGTCAAGAATGACTCCAAGGTTACAATCCTGGGTCACCAGAATGATGGAGATACCCTCAAAATAAGTTGGAAATTTTCAAGGAAAATCAAGTTTAATAAGAGTGATAATTTCTGCATTGGAGAGGGTGAGTTTAGAGATGCATATGAAACAGTGTCCTCCTCTGAGTTGATTTCAATCTGATCTGGTGAAAATAAAGATATAAAGTCACTGTATTTGATATTGTCCAGTACAAATTATACTTTGAGTATAGCTCTCCATGACCTATGGGCCATTCAATATCCACAGCTGAAAGAAGTTGGCACAATCATGCCACCAGGTCTCAAAAGTCCCTAAATCTGGAGACCCTTCCCCTCTAAATGGCTGTCTTTAAAGGGGCTCACAACTGCACTAAAGGTCCTTTAGCTGTGGCTTAAAAGGATCTGTGGACAGATAGAGAGCATTCAAGTCAATTGCTGCCTCCTATACACATCTAGTTGATAATGTCCAGCAAATAGCTGATGTGTGAGTGGAGATCAAGAGAAAAATGAGGGTTAGATATGTAGATTTAAGGCTCATCTAATTCAGTAAAATCCAGCCAGCATTTATTAAGTACTTACTATTTAATGATAATTAATAATAATAACTAGCATTTTATAGCACCTACTATGTGCCAAACACTGTGCTAAGCACTTTACAAATATTTCAATTGATATTACCAAGTAAGAGCATAGAGAGAGAAAAGAAGACTCAGGACAGAACCTTACGGGACTGTCAGAGTTAGTAGTAGGGACATGGATGATGTTCCTGAAAAGGAAGCTTATTAGAAATCTTTTTTGGCACTGTCCATGTAAGAGGTCAGGAAAAGCTAAACTGGTTGCATCCACTATCCACAATGATAGTGACACATCCTGTAGACACACATGTATAACCTATGTCAAATCGGTTGCCTTCTCCCTGGAGGAGGGTTGGGGGGGAAGAAGGAAGGAGAAAGGGAGACAATTTGGAACTCAAAGTTTTAAAAATGAATGTCGAAAGTTGTTTTTGCGTGTAACTGGGGAAAAATAAAATACTAAATGAAAAAGTTTAAAAAGAAAAACAATGTAATCAGTGGCATATAGATTTAGAGCCAGAAAATGTCGACCTTTGAGGTCAAGTCCAACTGCCTCATTTTCCAAATGAAGAAACTGAGAGAGGTTAAGTAACTTCACTAAGGATATATAGCCAATAAGTGTCTGAAGTAGAACTTGAACCTGGACCTACCTTAGCCCATATCTAATAGTATCCACTACTCCACTCTTCATCTTAATAAATGTTGGTTCATCACTGGATTATCATAAACACTAGATGCTATCTTATCTAGGCATCCTATTAAAGTTAATATAATGATTAATACCTCTGCAGGCTAACATCTGTATTGCCCTATGGTAGTGCTACTGATGCTGTCTCCACCCACTCATAGCAACAGACACCTTTGAAAACACACAAAGTTATGGGGTTTGGCTATCCCCAGTAGCCCACACAGAGGGAGAATTTGTCGAATATAAGAGGCATCTGTTGGCTCTTGAAAAGGGATTTTTTTTTAAGCAATTGGGGTTAAGTAACTTGCTCAAGGTTACACGGCCAGGTGTTTCTGGGTGGGTGCTAAGTGTCTGAGCCCAGATTCAATCCCAGGTCATCCCAACTCTGGGGCCGATGCTCTTACTGCACCACCTGGCCGCCCCGAAAAGGAATTATTTTAAATTATTTAAATGAAGCAATGAAAAACCCTGAATAGTCATAGCCACAGATTATCTGCCTAATTTGTAGATTCTTCTGACATCCTGTTGAGTGATGAAACCACATTACTGTGATGGGTAATATTATGCTATCTTGATTTGGCTAATGTCATTATTTAAGTTGAATTTTTTAGAATGGCTATCAAATATTAACATTGTATTAGATAGAAGATGGGTCTAATTGGTGAGTGCACAAGCCCACACACAGTGAGCTGGTTAATTGTTGATACAGTGGAGGGCAATTATGGTAATGAGAAAAAAGCCAGAAGTCTGGCAGCTTTGACTGTATGGGAACTTTGTACTCACAGAGCCCTTTGAAGAGGGCTCTGCAGGATGTAGATGAGAACCAATAGAGCTCATACAGTCCTGGTAAAGGTGGGGGTCTGACTTACTAGTGCAAGTGCAAAATATAGACTGGATGGGGGGGGGGGAGGAAGGAAGAAAATGGGTTAGAGTAGAAGACATTGGGAGGAAGGGAGAAATGTGTCATTTTATTTGTGCAGGGGAACTCCCAAAGTGGAAATCTTCTCTACAGATGCAGATAAGCAACTCCTCCATAATTTAGAGTCTCAGAGAATTGCCTGGGGGCATTGAGAGGACACTTTCATTAAATCAGCTTTAATTATTCAGTTCCCAACATGAAACAGGCAACACCCTTTGTATTTCTGCTACCTGGGCCAACCCAACACACAGGCAAACTAGGCTACTGACTGTCTAGTCAAGAGATTTAAGGGACTAGGAAAGAGCCTCCTGCCCACACTAAACTCTATCTTCCACCAACATTTCAGTGTCTAAAATTCTACCATTAAAGATGCATTCCTTTTGGTTAAGACTTTATGACTCCAGAAATTACCAATTGAAGTGCAAATACCTCAGAGCTATAGAGATTAGGTTATCAGATAGGAGCTGGAAAGGACTTTAGGGTTGTTTAACCCAACCCCACCATTTAAAAAATTTGAAAACTGAGGCTCAGAATAGTGAAATGACTTGTCCAAGATGACATAACCCAGTTGGTTGCAGAACCAGTATTCAAACCCGAGTTTTCTCACTTTGGAAAGCAGGCAACTAGACCTTGGTGGAATGAGACACAGGCCAGAACAGATTTTATAACCCTCCAATTCAATTAAGGTACTGTGCTCACCAGTGGAGACACAAAACTAGTTAAAACAGACTGAGATTTCAAGGAGTTGTAATCTAATAAGAAAGCGAAGAGATGTAATACAAGGGAGAATGAGATTGGTGAAAAGGAAAGGTCCTGGCAAAGTGCTATGAGAAATTTCAGGAGAGAAAGATCAATTATAGCTTTGGGAGAAGAGGTTTAGGTGGGGATAAGAAAATAATCATGGAAGAGGTGCCACCCAGTATGGATATGGAAGAAAAGGAAGAGGTAAAAGGTATTTATGGGGAATTTTAACTCTATTACATCATTTCATCCTTACAATAACCCTAAGGCAGTTAACATTATTATCCCCATTTTGTAGATGAGCAAACTAAGGCTAAGTGACTTGTCCATGGTCATGTATAGAGTTAAAGTCGGAATTTAAACCCAGTTGCAATTGAGTCTCTCCAAGATGATAAATATTAGGATTAGATGATTCTACTTTATTCTGAAGGCAAAGAGGAGGTACTGAAAATTTTTTTAGTATAAGAATGACCTTATCAGAGGCATGAAGTGGGTGATTATACAAGTAACTATAGGAAAAATGGATTAGAGAGGAAATAGATTGGAGGCATGAAAAATACTTAGAAGACAGATCCCATCCATCTGGTCTAGAAGAGATAAGGGCCTGAAACTGGTGGCATAAATTGGAGGAGGGGAGTTAAGTGGCTCAGTGAATAGAATGACAGGCTGAAGTCAGAAAGACTTCTTGAGTTCAAATCTGGCCTCACACACTGACTGGTTGTGTGAACCTGGATAAGTCACTTAACCTTGTTTGTCTCAGTTTCCTCATCTGTAAAAGAGCTGGAGAAGGAAATAACAAACCACTCTAGTAACTTTACCAAGAAAACCTGAAATAGGGTCGTGAAGAGCCAGACACTACTGAAAAATGACCAAGCAAAAAAACAAATAAGTGGCAATGTAGAAGCAATACAGACTTCCCTGCCACTTACTCCTCCTCTAGGTCATCTACTTTCCCACTCTCTTGTTAGAAAAGTTGGTTCATCCATTCATTTATTCAATAAATATTTATTGAATACCTACTGTGTAAACTTTTTGAGGACAAGGGTTGTTTTTATTTTTTTGCCTTTGTTCCTCCAGTGCCTATTACAATGCCTTGGATAAGGTAGGTATTTAATAAATGTTCATTGACTGATTAAATTAAAACTTCTGTACTAGTTCCCATGGGAGATTCAAGGAGTAGCAAAATGCAGCTATTGCCTTCCAGGAATTGAGTCTAATATAAGAGGAGAGTTACAAAATTCATTTCAACTCAATTGAACAAGTATCCACTGCACTCCATGCCAAGCCCTGGGGATACAAAAATGAGACAGAGAGACAGAAACAGAGGGAGGGAGGGAAAGAGAGGTCACTACTATGTGCTAGGTTGATCAGGGAGGGCTTGATTAAAGGGCTTTGGAGCTGGGCCTTGAAGAATGGACATAATTTCAATCAACAACAAAGGAAAGAAAACTGGCAGGAAGGATAGATCTGGGAGCAAGTGAGAAAGAAATCTGTTTAGTAATATTTGTAGGAAGCAAGAGTCAGTAGAGCCTAAAAGGGATCTATCAGATCTTTGTGAGAACTCTGAGAAGTCTTATGGGAAAAGAAGGAATGGTTCTTGGCTTGACAGATAACACAAGAGAAATGAAGGATAATCATGGTTTCATTATCAAAGTAGGAGGATATGTTAAAAAAAAAAAAAAGGGAACCTATCTACTACACAATAAACTGACCCTAGGACCTATGGAGAGAATGGAGCTTTCCAGGAATCCCTTGTCAGCCTCTATATTACCTATTAAATATTCAAAAGTGCCTCCTTCTGGTCTGTTCAATAATCATTTTTTATTAAGATTATGTACTATATCCTGTCTTATGTGGCAACTGTTTATGTGATGATAAAGGAGAGGGAAAGTCCTATGTCAGGACTTCCAGTTTTTACTCTGTAAAACTATCAGAGCCTTAACTCCAAACATAACCCTGTTCCTATTGTGTAGTGTTCATTATCTCTTAAGTCCCAGTCTCCATGAGTACAAGACAAATGACCATAGCAAAGCCATTACATGAATAGAACTACATATGTATGTGTATCTGCATGCGCTCCACAATACCAAGAGAAAGTATTCTCAGTCACTGACTTGCTGCTTAGTATCTCCATTGGTTCAGCAGAGGGATCTGTTTCAAGTATAGAACTGGGAGTCCATTTCAAGGCCTTTTTCTGCTCTTGACTCTCTATGTCACCTCGTACAAAGCCTTGTCCCCTCTCTGGTCTTTAGCTCCCTCTTCAAAATTCTTAGCCTGGGGTCCATGACCTTTTAAAAAAATTGACAACTATCTCACATCATTGGTTTTCTTTTATGCACTGAAAAATATTCTGAGAAGGCATCAAGGCTTCATTAGATTACCAAAGAGGGTTGTAACACAAAAGGAGATTAAGGGTCCCTGAACTAAATGATATCTCATCTTCCCTCTCAACTCTAGAATTCTATGATTCTAATTTATTTAATCTTTCTGTGTCTGTTTCCTTGTTATTAAAGATAAAATATTAAAATAATACCTAACCTGTCTACCTTGGGTTGTTATGAACATCAAAAAGATCACAATAAATATGAACAGGAGATAGGGGAAAGGCAACTTTTATATAGAGGCCTTTGAATTGTGGTGCTGGAAAAGACTTCTGAGAGTCTTTGGACAGCAAGGAGATCAAATCAGTCAATACTTAAAGAAATTAATTCAGGCTGTTCACTGGAAGGTCCAATACTGAAGCTGAAGCTTTAATACTTTGTAATACTTTAGACACTTAATGAGAAGATAGGACTCACTGAAAAAGACCATGATGTTGGGAAAGCTTGAAGGCAAAAGGAAAAGGGGATGGCAGAGGATAAGATGAATAGATAGTATGGAAACAATGAACATGAACTTGGACAGACTTACCATAGAAGGTGAGATATGAGCTGAGTCCTTAAGTAAGCCAAGAAAGCCAAAAGGTAGAGGTGAGGAGGGAGAGAATTCTAGGCACAGTACAAGGATATGGAGGCAGGAGATACAATGTTGGAGGAAGAGACAGTAAGTAGACTTGTTTAATTGGATTGTAGAGTGCATAGAGAGGAAAACAGTGTAAGAAAACCAAAAAGGGAGGAAGGGAGCCGGTTGTGAAGAGCTTTAAAAATCAAATGATTATATCTGATCTTAGTGGTAATAGGAAGTCACTGGAGTTTATTGAGCAGCAGGGTAATACAGTCACCCCTATGCTTTAGGAAATCACTTTTGCAGGTGGACATGGACTGGAATAGAGAGAGACCTAAGACACAGAGAGCAATTAGAAGGATATTATAATAATGTAGGCAAGAAGTGATGAGGGGGGACAATGCAAGGTGACAGAAGGAGAAGTGTATACAAGCTATTGTCATTGTACAAACGTCAAGGTTTGGTAGTGATACAAAGGTTATGAACAAGTGTGACAAGAGGGATTGTGGTGCCCTGAACAGTAATAGGGAAGATCAGAAAAGGAGAGGTTTGGGGGAAAGATAATTAGTTCTCTTTTGGACTCCATCACCATGAGGTCCCCTCTTACCCTAAAATTCTATGATTCTGGGGAAAGGCAGCAACCTCCATTACATCTAAATAGACATGAACCATGACTCCTCTATACACTTTTCTGGGTGTTAGAAAATGCCACCTTGATTTCCTCTGCCTCTAACATCATATCAAAACCAAATGTAACCAACATCCTCTCAAAGTCTGTGACAGATAATTTTCAAAAAGTGCCTCACCCATAACCTTTCTGTCCATTCCCCATGATAAATTCAAGCAGTATGGAATAGTGGAAAACTAACTGGATTTAGTGGCAGAGAACTATAGTCCTCTGATTCTGCCGCTTGCTACCTTTGTGACCCTAAGTAAGTCACTTAATATCTCCGGGCCTCCCTTTCTTCACAAGTAAAATGAAGGGACAAATAGGATGAACTCTCAGATCCCTTTCATTTCGACCTTCCAGCAGTACCAAGTGGTTTCTGGTACCAAGAAATGAAACTTCAATTGGGATATGATTTTTTTCCCCTTTTATTCCTTGCTTTTTCATATTTTGCTGGAGGCAGCACATTGAAGCTGAAAATATTAAAGCCACCATTCCACTCATTTGTATTTTTAATTTGACAAGAAAACTTGTGCAGTTGCATGGAATATTTATCTTAATTCTGCAAAGTTTCACATGCCTCCATGAATCACAAAATAGACTAAGAGCACAGCAAGCATTCCTCTGGGAAAGCTCCCAGTCACACCAAGACTTGAGCAGGCCTTGCCTTCAATATTTCTGCTCAGATTAAGGTTGTACTGAGGTACAAAAGTTACATTGACATAGATTCTAAATAGCCAAGGCAAATGATGTCAATTTCCTACCAAATAGAATATTATAGGAAAAAAAATCTAAATGGACCCATTGATTTTTTCATCTGTAGTCCCAATATTTCATTCCAAACAGCTTGGTTTAGTGTATAGAATCCCAGGCTCAGAGTCAGAAAGAACTAGGTTAAAATCCACCTCTGATATTGACCAGCTATGGTAAAATCACTGAACCTCTATGTCTCTCAGTCTCACTAAGCCTTATTAGTTAAGGTATAGAGTTTGTGATCTGCATTTGGTACAGATGCTGGTGGAGGGAGTTATAACACTGAGAATTAGCCCCATGCTAAGGGGGGGCATAAGTCTTTCATGTATTTGTATGCTCCATTCCATGCGTGAAAGACAGTGTGGCAGATCAGAAAGGAGACAAAAAACTTTTGAGAAATACTGGTTTCTGGAATCAAAAGATTTGATTCAAAATAGGTTTGAGTAGCAGCTCCACCACATGTTAACCTATCATGATCATAGAGATTTTGAATCAGAAGGTACCTTAACAATCAATTAGATCAATCCACTCAGTTTATAGATAAGAAAACTCAGGCTAGGGGTGGCCAGGTAGCACAGCGAGTAAGAGCACCGGCTCCAGTGTTGAGAAGACCTGGAGATCGAATCCCGGGCTCAGACACTTAGCACCCACCCAGAAACACCTGGCCGTGTAACCTTGAGCAAGTCACTTAACCCCAATTGCTTAGGGGCGGCCAGGTGGCTCAGCGAGTAAGAGCACCGGCTCCAGTGTCAGGATGACCTGGATCAAATCCGGGCTCAGATACTCAGCACCACACCCAGAAATAACTGGCCGTGTAACCTTGAGCAAGTTACTTAACCCTGATTGCTTAAAAAAAAAAAAAAAAAAAGAAAACTCGGGCTAATAGAAGTTAGGTGACCTGCCAGAAGTAACACAGGTAAGGAGTAGAAAAACTATCTGAACCCACAGTGCTCTGACTCCAAATCCAGCATTCTTTCCAATTAACCATACCGCTTCCCATTTATAAGTTTGCAACTGTGGGAAAAAAAAATATTTACGTTCCCTGAACCCCAGATACATCATCTCTAAAACAACCTATCTCAAAGTTTTGGGGTTTTTTTGCTTTTTTTTGGAGGGGGAGGGTAGGGCAATTAGGGTTAAGTTACTTGCCCAAGGTCACATGGCCAGTTTTTTAGTCAAGTGTCTGAGATCAGATTTGAACTCAGGTCCTCCTGACTCCAGGGCCAGTGCTCTATTCACTGTGCCACCTAGCCTCTCCCTTATCTCAAAGTTTTTATTTTAAAAAATAAGACTTTGCACCATCTAAAAGGGTGCAGAAATGTTAAAAAGCATTTTTGTGGGAGTGATGATGATGAAATATTTGTGTCTTGTTCCTCCAGCCAAAAATGTTTTCCTGTCCCTCTTCATCTGTATATTTTTGTTTCTTTTCTTTATGCATTCCTTTCTTTTCTTGAGAGGATGTCTAGTTGACATTAATTTTTTTATTTTAATTTAATTTTTAACTGGCAAATATTTACTTTCTATCCATTCCACAAATTAAAAAAAAAAAGACAATGAGAATTATTCATAGTCAAGCAAAACAAATTCCCACATTGGCCATGTCCAAAAGTATGTCTCATTCTGTGTCTTCAGTCCATCATGTCTTTGTCAAGAGATGGGTAGAATGTCTCATCATCAGTCTTCTGGAATCTTGGTTGGTCATTACATTGACCATGGTTATTACAACTATCAAAGTTATCAAAGTTATTTATCTTTACAATGTTTTTGTTATTGATGATCCATAGGACATGACCAAGTTTTCTCAATTAACCAGAGTAGATTTTCTGTTGTACCTAGTTGAAATGTCCTTTAATTGACTCAATTGAGATAATATCTCACCTGGTAAAAGTATCAGGGCATACATAGCATTTTATCACTTTAATTGGGGTAAGGTATTTGATTGACCAATTCAATGACCCCCCACTCTTACAATAAGTATGTAGGAGAAGCCAAAGAAGCATGGGAAATTTGGAGAAAGGGGGATCACTATTAACTGGAGAAATCATGGAAAGCTTTAAGGAGAACCTAAACTAGGTTTTGAAGTAAGGGGAGAATTTTAACAGATAGAAATATGAAAGAATTCCATTCTATCCATGGAGGACAATTTGCACAAATGCATGACAGGGAACTAGGGCAGGACAAGGTCAGAAAGCAACATGTAGTTAGTTTATACATGGTACATAACAGGGATTTGCATTTGGAAAGAAAAGTTGGAGCCAGATAATGGTAGAGCAAGTATGCCAGAATGAGGAATTTGTATGTTGTTCTATAGACAGGGAGAAGCCACTGAAGCACAGAAATGTAGACTGAGCAAGTCCAGACTCAGTTTCTACATTTTCCTTGAATACTGCCTATGAGGATTGAGATTTAGTTCCAGTGGTCCTTCTATAGCATAAATATTCAATGTTCATGCATGAGCTCCATCTGGAAAACTTCATTCTCCAATTCTCAGCAATGTTCTCCCCAGAAAACCGCCAATGAGAGAGACCATTAAGTGAGCAGAATTTTATTTAGTCTCATTAAGAAAGTAACCTATAGAATAGAACATATGCAAAATATTAAAAGGAAATATTTTATTGACCAATTTTTCTTTACGACTGCTTATCTGTGAAAGAATGAGAAGATAAAATCATAGCAGTAGTAAAATTGCAACTATGTGAAGTTTATGGCACTAACAAAATTTACCTTACTGATTTTTTTTCTAGTTAGGCCACAATAAAAAATTCTAGCTAATAAAATATTTCTCCTTAATGTTTCTTCTTTTGCATACTATATACCAGGCCTACTGTAACCCACATTCTTACTTCACACAAAACACCATCCGTTGTGTTTCCTGAATATACTGGTTTTGACTACATTTGCATAGCAGTTCAAAGGGATATGGTATCCATTAGGACTTTTTACTAAGTCTTCAGTGTTTTTCAAGAGAAATGCTTTGTAACTATAGCACGTGTGTGCCTATTCTCATGCAATTACCAGTGGTCCTTTTATTCATCTAGGATAAAGAAGAAAAAAAAAATTTTTTTTAATTAAGCAATCGGGGTTAAGTAACTTGCTCAAGGTTACATGGCCAGTTATTTCTGGGTGTGGTGCTGAGTATCTGAGCCCAGATTTGATCCAGGTCATCCCAACACTGGAGCCGGTGCTCTTACTCGCTGAGCCACCTGGCTGCCCCTAAGCAATTGGGGTTAAGTAACTTGCTCAAGGTTACATGGCCAGGTGTTTCTGGGTAGGTGCTAAGTGTCTGAGCCCGGGATTCGATCTCCAGGTCTATCTCAACACTGGAGCCAGTGCTCTTACTCCCTGTGCTACCTGGCCGCCCCAAAGAAAAAAATTCTTGCAAAATGTCTTATAGGACACTACTTCACACAATCCCAAAAATGTTGGGACTGGAAAGGCCATCTGAGGCATTTATTACAACTCCTCCTCTGTACAAGAATCCCCTCTCTAATATACTTGACAAGTGGTCATACTGCCCATGTTTGAAGCAGACTCTGTTATCTGCTAGGTAAGCCCAATTCTTCTTTTCTATGGCTCTCATTGTTAGGAAGTCTTCCCCATATAACTATTTGAATTCTGCCTCTTCCAACTACTATTCCTTCTTTTTTTCTTTCCTTTGGGACTCAGTTTCCCAGTCTATCACTTTGCCTTTCAGATTTTGAAGTGTGGTCTGGTAAAAAGAGTACTGTTCTTAACATCAGAAGATCTGGTCTAAAATCCCAGGTCTGAAACTTAGTGCCTGAAAAATCCTAAATCTTTTTTAGCTTCAATTTCATTACCAAGAAAATAAGGGAAGTATGCTTATTTCATAGGGTTTTGTGGTGAAAGTGCTTTATGAATCTTAAAATACTACATAAATTTGAATTATTCTTTTTAGGTGTAATAATGTATCCTATCCAAAGATAACCTGAATGCACAGTAGGAACAAACAGTTGAAGCTAGCAATATAAATGGAGTAAGAGATATCTTGTTGATGGCTTGAGCAGTTAAAACTGTGCAGAGTTCTGCAGTAGGGAGAGTGAAAAACTTTTTTTTTCCTGAGCAAAGAAGCTCATTTATCCAAGTTGATAGCAAAGCAGAAGTCAGAGAATGTATAGATAGGAAAGTTTATACCAGACAATACAGAGTGAAAGAACTTTCCCATTCAAAGTGAGGTAAATCTGCTAAGCCAAGAGAAAGAGAGAGAGAGAGGAGAGAGAGTCCTAGATTCTGTTCAAGGGAAATTTTGCCAAAGTGAGGAAAGATTTTCTGATAGATCCATGACTCAAAGCTCTCATTGTGAATATGGACCATATCATGAGGAGCATAGCACACTAAATTGAGATCCATATTTGAAGAAAAAGAAGTCCCTATATGCACTGGGTGAAACAAAAGGGTCTAGAGTACCAAAAGTCTCTGGTCTAGCTTAACAATAAACCCTGAAAATGTCTCTTCTGACAAAATGTTATACAAAGAATCACAAGAATCTCAAAGATGGAAGGAACCTCAGAGACCATCTAGTCCAACTTGTCCCTGAACAAGGCCCTTCCAAATCTTAAAGGAGCATGGTCCCACTCTGATAATAAATATTATTGAGGACAGTCAATCCTGAAAGAAATAAGTTTTAAGTCACCAATTCAAATCATTCCCTTTTACCTACAGGAATAAGCTTTCCAGACTCTGACCATATAAAGGTCACTCCATATCAATTAAGCTATCAAACTCCGAACTTTGCTATATGAGGGCACACAGTATAGTGGAAAAAATACCAAATCTAGAATTAGAGTACCTAGGCTCAAATGTTGCCTGTGGTGCTTACTACCTTGGGCAAGTCACATAATCTCTTGGGATCTCAGTTTTCTGAATTGTAAAATGAAAAGGTTGGATGGATTTATGCTTCCAAAATGTGATCCTGAACTGGGTAACAGGTAATATGGCCTCTGAAGTCTCTTCAAGTTTTAAATCTATGATCTTAATGTCTTACAAACAGAAATGGGCTTATATGGAAATAGAAGAGGCAGTAGATTACGTGGGAGTCAGCACCATGGTCAGAGGTATCAGCAAAATTGGATGAATGAGCTAGAGTAGCACTAAGATATGAGAAAGGTGAGTTGGGGCCCAGAAGTAAAATGGTGAAACGGTAGTAAGATGGAGTCCTATAGTAGCACTGGGAACAAGAAAGGCTGCCATTTGGTTGTTCTGTTTACCTGTTACCCAGTTCAGGATCACATTTTGGAAGCATAAAATACTTACAAGCACCCAGACAAAGCTATGAAAGCAGATGGAAATAAAAGTTCATATCCCTCCCCCAGAGGTAAGCAAAGCTCAACTCTAACATAAAATCCAAAGTTAAGAAGTAGGCTAGAAATATGACCCACAAAAAAAGAGAAAAAGAAGAAGAAGAACCTGACCACAGAAAGCTACTATGATGGCATAGGAGCTCAAGATACAAACTCAGAAGAAAGCAATAACTTGAAAACATCTGCAAGCAAAGCTTCAAAGAAGATACAGATGGCTACTCCAAGAAGAAGACCTAGAGAATGAAATTTTTAAAAGAGTAAAAGATTATCTTAATTGTAAAGGAAAACTGCCCAGATATCTAGAACCAGAGCTCAAAGTAGAAATTGAAAGAATTCACCAGTCACCTACTAAAAGACATTCCAAAAGGAAAATTCCCAGTAGTATTATAGTCAAAATTCAGAGCTCCCAGGTCAAGGGAGAAAATTTTGAAAGCAGCCAGGAAGAAAGAATTCAAATAACATGGAGTCATAGTCAGGATCATACAAGATTTAGTGGCTACCAATATAAAGAAGCAGGAGACTTGGAATAAGATTTTTCCAGAAGGCAAAGGAATTAGCATTAAAATCAAAAATAACCTGCCCAGTAAAACTGAGTAAAATTCTATGAAGGAGAAATAGATATCTAATTAAATAGAGGACTTCCAAGTGATCCGTATTAAAAGACCAGAGCTGAATGTAAAATCTGACATTCAAGCATAAGACCTAAGATCAGGATAAAAAGGTACACATGAAAGGGAAATCATAAGAAATTTAACAAGGTTATACTGTTTATATTTCCATATGAAGATGTGATACAAGCAAACCCTAAGAACGTTATCATCATGAGGGCAATTACAAAGAATTCTACCTAAAGAGCACAGGTATGAATCTACTATGTTGGAATGATCCCAAAGGAAGAATGAAAAAGTGAGAAATTGGGATGTACTAGGTGAAAGAGGAAAGGGGAAGAAAATTGGGGAAATTATTTCATATGAAGGAGGAATGCAAGGAAGAGTTTTCAGAATAGAAGGGGAAATATGAGAGGAATGGGTGGTGTTTTTGAGCCTCATTCTCATCTGAACTGGTTCAAGGAGAGAAGAGAATATATAAACATATATAGAAGAGTATATATACAGTTGGGTTTAGAAATTCATTTTGCCCAATAGGAAAGTAGGTATTTGTGCATAAAAACCTCACAACAAATGCAGAAAAGCAGAAATATTAAATATATCCTTTTCAGACCATAATGCAATAAAAATTATGTTCAATAAAGGGCCATGGAAACATAGATTAAAAATGAACTGGAAACTAAATAATCTAATCCTAAAGAATGAATGAATCAAAGAGCAAATAATAGAGACAATCAAAAATTTCACTAAAGAGAATAACGAGACAACACACCAAAATTTATAGCCAAAGCAGTACTTAGGGAAAAAAATTATATCTCTAAAATGTTTACATCAATAAAATAGAGAAAGAACAATTCAATGAATTGAACTAAAAAAAACTTAGAGAGCAAATTAAAAATCCCCAAGTAAACATCAAATTTGAAATCCTGAAAGTCAAAGGAGAGAGTAATAAAATTGAAAGTAAGAAAACTATCAAACTAATAAATAAAATAAGAAGTTAGTTTAATGAAAAAAATACTAAAATAGACAAACCATTAGCAAATTTTATTTTGAAAGAATAAAATCAAATTACCAACATCAAAAATGAAAAGGGTGATCACCAAAAAAGATTAAATTAAAGCAATTATTAGGCATATTTTGCTAAACCATATGCAAATAAATTTACCAATCTGAGTAAAATTATCAAATATTCACAAAAAATACAAACTGCTCAGATTAACAGAAGAGAAAATAGAATAATTAAATAATTTTATCTTTAAAAAACAAATTGAACAAACCATCAATTAGTTCCCTAAGAAAAAAATCACAAGTGAATTCTACCAAACATTTAAAGAACAATTAATTCCAATTC
The DNA here is from genome assembly GCF_028583685.1 of Petaurus breviceps papuanus. Taxonomy (NCBI): domain Eukaryota; kingdom Metazoa; phylum Chordata; class Mammalia; order Diprotodontia; family Petauridae; genus Petaurus; species Petaurus breviceps. The sequence goes on along the minus strand of NW_027187360.1, from coordinate 16,706,470 downwards.
TATATAAAATATTTGGGAAAATAGGTAGAGAAAGAATCCTACCAAATTCATTTCATGACACAAATATATTGCTGATAGCTAAAAGAGGAAGCACAAAAACAGAGGAAGTATAGACCAATTTCCCTAATGAAAGTTGATGTAAAAATTTTAAGTAAAATGCTAGCAAGGTGATTAGAACAATATGTCACAAAGATCATATACTCTGAGTGGTTGGATTTACACCAGGAATTAAAGGTTGGTTCAATAGTAGGAAAAGGAGAGAAACGATTATTTCTCTCATATATTAATGATCAATTATTGAGATTAAGATTTTCCCTTTTCTATTTCCTCATTCAGAAATCAACCCCTTGCAAGATATTTAGCCAGCATCTGAACGATATTGCTGATAGATGAGATTGCCCAAATCCTCCAGGCAAATGACTTTAGATATTTGCTAGGACTCTACCCAACTAGAAGACCTTACAAGGAGAATCTTAACCCACCATCATTCATTGTCCACTAATCTGGTGGAAGATAGATCCTTTTGTATAGTTTGCCCTGGTGGGAGTAGTCTGGCTCAATATGAATCTCTCTTTGTCCATGAGTGCCATGATCAGAGTTACATACCCATCCCCTGATTAGAATAGGCCCACCACTCATAATTTTCATTCTCTCTCATTAATTGTTAACTAATCAGAGTTGATTGCCCCCTGTTGAGGAACACCCACTCTTTGAAGGGTATATAAGCATCAAGAGGCCTCCATGAGGGGTCTTTGATTTACAAGAGAAAGACAAATGACCATCCTTTTATTAATTATTTGCTAACCATAATCAACAAAATGATCTATCATCCAGAAATTATGTCTCTTGAACTTTCCATTTGTCACAAAAACTATAAGCATAATTGACCATATCAATGACAAATACAACAAAAATCATATGATTATATCAATAGATGCAGAAAAAGTGTTTTGACAAAATACAACACTCATTTCTATTAAAAATACCAAAAATCATAGTAGGAATAACAGAGCATTTCTTGAAAAGATAAGGAGTGTCTGTCTAAAACCAAGAGCAAGAATTTTCTGTAATGAAGATAAACTAGAGGCCTTTCTAATAAGATCAGAAATGAATCAAGGATATCCATTATAACCACAATTATTCAATATTCTACTAGATATGTTAACTATAGCAAGAAGATACAAAAAGGAAATTGAAAAAATAAGCATAGGCAAGAAAGAAACAAAATTATCACATTTTGAATATACCATAGTATGCTTAGAGAATCAACCAAAAAACCTATTTAAAATGATTACCAATTTTTACAAAATTGCAGGAGATAAAATAAACACACAAATCTTCAGCATTTTTATATATCACCAACAAAACCCAGCAAAAAGAAATAGAAAGAGAAATTCCATTTAAAATAACAGCAGACAATATAAAACATTTGGGAGTCTACCTGCCAAAATGAACCCAGGAATTATATGAACATGATTAAAAACTTTCTTCACACAAATAAAACATTTCTAAACAATTTGAGAAATATTAATTGTTCATACAGAAACCAAATAAATATAATAAAAATGACAATACTGCTTCAATCAATGTATTCAGTGCCATGCCAATAAAATTACCAAAGAATTACTTAATAAAGTTAGAAAAAAATCAAAACAAAATTCATCTAGAAGAACAAAAAGTCAGGATTAACAAGAGAATCAATCAGGGGAAAAAAAACTGAAGGAAGGGAGCCTGACAATACCAGATCTCAAACTGTATTACAAAGTGGTATACATCAAAACAATTTGGTATTAGATAAAAAATAGAGTGATTGATCAATAGAATAGATTAAGTACACAATATATGGAAGCAAATGAGTACAATAACCTAGTATCTGATAAGCTCAAAGATCAATAGCTATGTGTTTGACAGACACTACTGTAAAAACTGCAAAGCAGTCTGGTAGAAACTTGGCATAGACCAACATCTTACACTACATATCAGGATAAGATCAAAATGGGTATTTGATTAAGATCATGTTATATCATAAACAAATGTTATACTATAAACAAATTAGAGGAACAGTTTAAAAAAATGACCTGTTAGATGCATAAATAAGGAAAGAATTCACCAGTGAAAAGGAGGTAGAAAGTACTGTGGGAGGTAAAATTAGTGATTTTGATTACATGGAATTTAAAAGTTTTGGCACAAACAAAACCAATGCAGTCAAAATTAGAAAGAAAGCAGGAAACTGGGGAAAATTTTTTACAAGTTTATCTGATAAAGGTCTCATTTCTCAACTATATAGGAAACTGAGTCAAATTTATAAAAATAAAAGTCATTCCCCAATTGATAAGTGGTCAAAGGATATGAACAGTTTTCAGAAGAAGAAACCAAAGCTATCAGTAGTCACATAAAGAAAATTGCTCCAAATCTCAAATAACTACAGAAATGCAAATTATTCTGATAATTTGCATTAAGTGGAGTATACTCTCTCTCTGCACCCTCTGTGAAGACTCGTCAGAATGGGGAGAAGGGAGACAAATTATCTCAAAACCAGAGACAGACTTTTATAAGACTGGACAGACCTGAGTCCTGGGTTTCCTAAGAAATTACACAACCTAAGACCCTTCCCCCCCTTCCCTTTCTGTCAATCAGCCTTAAGCCCTTCAGGAATTTTAGGAATCTCTTAGAGACTTCTCCCTTCTTGTGATAGTAATGGAATATAAAGATCTCCCTGTATTGGCTTGGTTTTCAAATTGATTGTGTTAAAACCCAGAGCTTGTTAATCCCACCTGTGGGATGGACTTGTTGACTTGAAAAGAAAGTCCTGAACTGGGAGGAGCTGGTGACATAGATTTGGAGAGATACAAGAGAGAGGCAGAAGAACTTTTTGGAAGCAGCGCCCTCCTGGATGCAGAGAGAAACTGAAAGGATTGCTGAGGGCCACTTTGAATTGCCCTGGACTTTTGAGACCTGCCCCCGGAGCTGCCAAGGACTGAGGAGACATGGCTGTTTTGCTGGTACTTTGTCTGTTTTGATGTTGTTTTGCCAGATTTGTCCACTGGTGAAAGACAGTCCTGTTGTTGAAGAAGGCCTGGAACCTGGCTGTTGGTTAAGAGCTCCTGAGACTGTCCTGCAGACAGAGAGTGAATACTGTCCACTGGTGAAGGACAGTGCTGTTGTTGCAGGGGTCTGGGAACCTTTCTGTTGGTTCAGAGCTACTGAGACTGTCCTGCAGACAGAGAGTGAATACTGTTCACTGGTGAAGGACAGTGCTGTTGTTGCAGGGGTCTGGGAACATTTCTGTTGGTTCAGAAGCCCTGAAGAAGGATTTTCTTGTTGTATGTTTACAGAAATCCTGGGAGAGGGTTTTGCTAATCTATTCAGGGGTCCTAGGACTGTTCTGCAGACAGAGGATGAAATAATGAAGAGACTGGCAAGGTATCTTGTGGCCTTGCTAAGCTTTGTCTCCCCAGGAACAAAGATTACTGAGAACTTGCCTCCTGTCAAGATGAAGAAAAGACCTCCATTTGGGTATTAAGTTCTTGTTTCTTGTAACTCTGGGATAGATTCAATTGTGATCCAGGGGTGGGGAACTTTTGACCTTTTTGTGTTCTATGGTTGCACAAATGAATGTACTTTACTTATGGTTGGAAACTAATCTCCATTTGAGAAGAGGGGCTTTGTGATGGCCTAAATGAAGGTGCAGCCTAGGGGTGGAGTAGTATTTAGAACAGGGACTTTGTAATTGATTGAATGAATGTAAGGTCCTGGGGTGGGGTAGTACTTGGAGATTATTTAATCACACTTAGTAAATGCTGTATTTTGAATGATGTCATATTTTGATTCCCTCTGTTCTTAATTTGTCACTGAATAAAATGGAGAGCACCTATGCTGGTATTCTGAACCTTGGGAAGTTGCCTATCCTTGGCATTACACATTACACTTCTTCACTTTGGCATTTGCCAAATAAATATAGGTACATTTGGATTGGCTATCCCCTATTTCCTTATTCTTTGTAAGCCCACCTCCCAGCCAATAGGAGAAGGGACAGCAGTGGGAAGGAGCTTGCCTGCGTTAGGGTATAAATTCTTGTTCCATCTTTTGTAACACACCTCATTTTGCTGGTTCCTACTGGTGGAAGGGATGGTTTCTTCTTGGGAGATTTGAATAAAACTTCCTGTTCTTTCCTCAAGATACCTCTGACTTTTAATTTTGGCAGGTAGGAGATTTTGGGGGTTCCCATACCCTACACAGCATTGTCTGATAATTTGCATTGTAGCTCCTCACCCATCAGATTTGTTAAGATGACAGAAAATGTAAATAACAAATGCTGGAGAGGATGTGGGGGTGGGGGGAAGGGTACACTAATGCACTGTTGGTGGATCTGTGAACCACTCCAATCATTTTGAACAATAATTTACCACTATGCCCAAAAATCTATAAAACCATGCTCAGCAACACTGCTACTAGGCCTATATCCAAAGAGATCAAAGAAACAAAAAAAGACCCATAAATTCAAAATAGAAGGTCTTTATGCAATGACAAAGATTTAGAAATGCAGAGGATGCCCCAAAATTGGGAAATGGCTGAACAAGTTATAGCATATGAATGTGATGGTATACTATTGTGCTGTAAGAAATGGTGAACAGGGATGGCCAGGTAGCACAGCGAGTAAGAGCACCGGCCTAGTGTTGGGATGACTTGGAGATCGAATCCCGGGCTCAGACACTCAGCACCACAACCAGAAATAACTGGCCATTGTAACCTCGAGCAAGTTACTTAACCCCAATTGCTTTAAAAAAAAAAAAAGAAAGAAAGAAATGGTGAACAGGATGGTTTCAGAAAATCCTAGGAAGACTTATATGAACTGATACAAAGTGGTGAGCAGAACTAGGAGAACAATGTACATAGTAATAGAAATGTTGTAATGATAATCAATGGTGAAAGACTTAATATAATACATAATAATTCTAAAGGACTATGATGAAAAATGCTATCCACTTCTACCTGGAAAACTGATAAGACTGAGTAAAGATTGAAGTGCATTTTCACTCTTTATTTTTCTTGCTTTTTTTTCTCAACATGGCTAATGTGGAAATATATTTTATATATCTTCATATGTTTAATGGGAATTGTATATCTCACCTTCTCAGTGGGTAGGGGAGGGAGTGGAAGGACAGAATTTAGAACTAAAAATAAAGATAGATAGATAGATAGATAGATAGATAGATAGATAGATAGATAGATAGATAGATAGATAGATAGATAGATAGATAAATAGATAAAACATGAAAAGAGAGCTCTGAGTTGTAAATACCTTTATTGCCAGAGGGCTATTCTACAAAGTAGGGGTGTGATATGAAGGAAAAGAGGAGCCTAATTGTTGGCAGTTAGTAGACTGGTCACATATTTGGAATCTTGTGGCAATTTTTATGAGTTCCTAAGAGCATTTCAGATACAGGTGAGGAAGGGCCTACGGTTGTGTAACTGTATAGTTAAACTGATTAAAATCCCTGGGATGAATTCCTAGTATAGGTATTCCACTGTGCGTCTCCCCTGGCATACCGTTCCTTAGAAAGATACCTAGAGCAGCTACATGTTGTGTTTATGTTTCCTTTCCCCTTGTGTTATCTTGGTTGTTTTAGATATATGGTATCAGTTTTCTGGTACAGTTGAGTTTGTGATAAAACCTGCTTGAAACAGCCTAGAATGTTTACCAGAGATGCTCATGTTAATATGTCAAGGCAGATTAGGTCAATAACTTCCTGGCAGAGGCCAGGGCTTCAAAGGATATTGGAAGTACTGGGAAACAAGGCAAGCTTCTATTTTGTCTTGGTTTGGTTTTGTTTAAGAAAGAATATGGCTCAGAGTATGAGTGTTGCCATTGTGGGAAAAAGGAACTTTCAAGAAGGTATTGGAATATGGGGGGGGGGGGGGGGGAACATGGGGAGGGTAAGGAAAACTCTTAAAAGACAAAGAGGAGGGGGGGCAGAGTCAAGATGGAAGAGTAAAAGCAGGACCTCTGAGCAGCTCCAGCTTCCACCTTCCCCAATCAATGTAAAAAGGGGACTCTGAGCAAACCTTGGAACTACAGAACCCACAAAATGACACAGAGAAGCTAACCTCCCGCTGAGGACAGCTTGGCAGGCTGGCAGGAATTGGCCAGCGCAGTCCTCTGGGGGCCGAGCCCAGGCCCCTGTGAGCCAGAGGTTTTAGCTCCAGGGTGGGTGTGACCAGTCACAAGCCAGAGGGACTCCAGATCAGCAGCAGCTATGGCCATTTCCAGAATTATCAACACATAGATGTGAAGAACAAAGTGAGAGGTCAGTGCAGTCTGGACTTTGGGACCCAGTAAGTAGGAGTGCTTTGGCTTTTGCCCCCTGGGTGAGAAGCTGCTGAGACACAAGGCACAGCCAGCCAGCACCACTTGGCAGCTTCAGCTCCTGGCCTGCAGAGTGTAGGGGGACCAACCAACCAATCTGAGGGGTAATCACTCTTGCTTTAACCTTCTTGGATCTGGATTGTGGTCTAGGATGGAGGTCCTGGGGTGTGTGACCAGCTTGCCAGAGTGTGTGGAGGCCTCAGAAAAGGCACCCATTTAATACCTCTGGCAGCTGAGAAAACCCCAGTGTTTGGGATGAAAGCTCCCCTGTCTGGTGGCAGAGTCCTACTGTGGCAAAAAGCCCAGCGGTCAAGTGACTGAGGGGAGACATGACCAGACAATGGAAACAAAGCAGACAGAAGATTCCAACATTAGACTCCTATTTTGGGGACAAAAAGGAACAAAACATGGAACAAAAGGAAGACAGTGAAATCATATATATATATGTATATATATATATATATGTATATATATATATGTGTGTGTGTGTGTGTCTATATATGAAGGTATATGGGCATATGAATACATATGTGAATGTGTGTATATATGTTTACAGGTATATATAGATAGAGGGCACAGGAACTATTTAATAGGAAGGGATGATACTTAAAAGGTGAAATTAAGAGGTGAGAGAGGAATATAATGAGAGGAGATGGGGAGAGACAGAATGGGGTAAACTATCTCATATAGAAGAGGCAAGGGAAAATGGTTACAATGGAGGGGAAGAATAGGAAGGCAAAAGGGAATGTATCAACCTTATTCTCATTGAATTTGGATTGGGGAGGGAATGAAATACACACTAAATACTCACCCTCCAGGAGAGTAGAGGGGAAGAGGATGAGAGGGGGGATGATGGAAGGGAGGGCAGGCTAGGGGGAGGGAAGTTGGAAGCACCCACTTTTGAAAAGGGATGGGATCAAAATAGAGAATAGAACAAGTGGGAGGTGGAATAGGAGGGAGGGAAATATAGTCAGTCTTTTACAATATATCTACTATGTTATTGTTTTGCATTAACTACACATGTACAACCTATACTGAACTGCTTGTCTTCCCATTAAGGGTGGGTGACAAGGGAGGAAGGAAATGAATCTGGAATTCAAAGTTTTAAAATCAAATGTTTAAATATCTATATACTATTATTAATACTATTTTACATGTAATTGGGAAATAAGATATACAGGCACTGGGGCATAGAGATCCACCATGACCTACTGGAAAAGTCGAAAGGGGTATGGGAGAAAATATAGGAGAGAGCAGATTGTAGGAGGGGATATCCTGTGTGACTGCTATTTTGGGGCAGTGGGTAGGGTTAAAAAGGGGAGAAAATTTGTAACTCAAAATCTGGTGGAAATGAATGATGTAAATCAGAAGTTAATAAAGCATTTGAAAAATGAAAAAAAAATCTGATCCAACAGATAAAATTTTTTAAAAAGAGAGAAAGAGGATCATTACCAAAGGTAAAGTCTCTATTTCACAGTCCTGTATAGGGTTAATTCTTCAGAGCTTGTACCTGTTTTTATACAGTTAAAGATCCTATTAACCTTGGTCATTAGTTAATTCCAATATGGTAAAAGGTGCTTCAAGAAAAATTGTAATGCCTTAGGCTGGACCTTCTTTGCCCAAAGCACTCCAACCTGAGTTTGCATCTATTAGCAGTCAGATTGTAACCATGAATTATCCATACTCTTTTGAGACCCTTTAGAGATAAAAAACCTATGAACTGCTATGCAGATATTGGAGATGGTTAAGAACTATGTTGCTAATTCCACTTAGCAGTATTGTCCCATCTGCCTTAGAGGAAACCCTCCATTAACATATTTTTAATACTTTTCCTCTTTCTGAAGAACATGAATTTGAATTTGAATTGAAATGAACTAATATCACTAATAGACCAATTCTCCATATTTTGTCTTGGGATTGGGGGAGGAAGGATGTTGGTGAAGAAGCTTTCACTAGAATTATTCTTTTTAAAAAAAAAAAAAGGAAGGATATGATCCCAGAAGGAAATGCAATTTGACTATGAATATTTATGTGCAGGGGACTACACAGAGTTCTAGAGATACAAAGATGAAAAATGTCAGAGTCCCTGACATAAAGGAGCTCACAGTCTGAAAGGAAAGATACAAAATTTATACAAGGAAGTGTAATACAAGTAAGAATGTAATAGAGGCAAAGGAGATTACTAGGCACAGGACTCTTGGGAAATCTGTTGAGGAAATGATCACTTTCAATGGGACTGGGTGATGAGATGAGAAAGGGAGAAGAATCAGGTAAAACTTGCTAAAAGAGATGAAACTTGTGTCCAATGTGGACAAATAAAAAGCAGGAAAATGAAGGACGACATTGTAAAACAATTAGCTGTCTTGTTTGACTAGAAGAAATTGTTCATGAAGTGGAATTTTATGAAATAAGGCAGGAATGGCAACTTAGAGTCAGATTGTAGAAAACCTAAAATGCCAATTTGAAAGTATTTACATTTGTCCTATAGGAAATACAGACTAGATGAGGGGTGTTTGAAGAGACTATTGACATGGTCAGACCTCAAGAAGATGATTTTAACAGACTTGTGAAAAAGAGTTTAGCAGCAAGAGAGCAAAGGCAATTAGGAAGCTATTGAAATAAACAATTTGAGAGGTAATGAAGGCTTGAACTAGGATGGCATCAGTAAATACAGAAAGAATGGAATTTTCAAAAGAAATAATAGAGGTAGCCCCTCAATTCTATTTCTCACAGACTATGGAATCCAGCCCAATTAATTTTAAAATCCCCCTTCTTGATAATGGTGAGCTACAGATTTTATGATATGAGTGATAAAAAGTATGATCCATTTGATATCTGCTGTCAAACAGCAAAACTACCTACATACAACTTTGCTTATAAATGACAAAAATCTTAGGAGGGAAACGTTGAACATATGTGTTAATTGTCTAATGGACTATTATTTATGGCTCAACAAAAGGCATCCAGAAAATGGATACTCACACACTGGACTCTATGAATCTGGAGTTTGATAAACTACTTGGACAAAAGGAAATCATTCTTCCATTGGACATGGGCCAAATTACTGTCTAATATTTTCAATCTCCTGATTCCTTGTCCAGTCTTCCCTCTACACCATACTCTCAAATGAATGGGTGCTTTGTCCAGTGGTCCTGATCTATATCTTGTGGCTCAACCCAGATAGCTCTGGAGGAGAAAGTAAGGATGGTGACCTTGCACATCCTCTCTCATTTAAATTCAGTTCACTCAAAAGCCATGGTATCATCTTCCTGACATCATGGTTCTCTTTGAGAATGAAAGATAAACAATACCAACAATTCTTAGATGAATATGAGGCAGTAATCTTTGATAGAGATTGTTAATATTTAACATTTATTGAAGATACAAATACCCTTGTTCTCAAGAAGCTTAAAATCTAATAATGGCTAAAAAAAAAAGACAACCCATCAATGGACACACATACCCGAAAAGGATTTTCTGGGGGAACTGAAACATTAAGAGAAACCTCTTATATTACTGCAATGCAAAACTCCCCCCTGAATTCATTTTCTCAAAGTAAGATCTTTATTTCTTATGCTTTCTTTTTCCATGCTGGATTTAAATATAATTTTTCTACAGGCATTAAAACAATGTTTCTCCAAATTAAAATCAAATATATTATCACTGCAAATAATTTTCCAGATAATACTTCATCTTAGTGCATTTTAATGTTAATGTTTTATTTTAAATATCTCATAAACCAGTGCCTATTTTCTACCTTGAATTTTCAAGGATCCATAATTTCAGCTGTTAAAGTACTCCCTCCTCTCATTCATATTGCAATCCCTTCCTATCTATGAGCAGCTTGTTCTTCAGAATAAAGTTGCTATAGAAGGAAACAATTATCAACTTGTAAGGAATCTTCCTGCAATTAATATCTCTAAGCTTAGTTGAGCTAGTCTTTAGACAACAGAAACATAGTCCATTACTAGATCTAAACTGAAAGCCTTCCTGATTAGTGCTACAGAATTATGTCGTCAGATAATTATTACATTTTCACAGTTGTAAGGGACCTCAACAACCAATTGTGTCAGGGATTCTTAACCCCTGTGAACTTTTTATAATAGTTTGAAAAGTACGTTTCAACATAATTAGTTTCCTTTAGAATATTTTATATTTTTATTTTATTAGTGTATTTAAAAATATTCTTCTGATAAGGGTTTCTATAGGCTTTACCAGAATGCAAAGGGGTCCAAAACATTAAGAACCCCTGATTCTAGTCTAACCCTTTTCAAAAGGAATTCTTCCAATAACATCCCCACTACAACAAAAGACAGTCTGGTACCAAGGAAAGATTGGTCAATTTCAACTCAGAGAACCTAGTTTCAATTATCAACTCTGTCACTTAGTGTCTGTGAGATTTGAGGCAAGTCACTTAACCTCTCTTGGCCTCAGTGTTCTCATATGTAAAATCAAAGGTGTTGAACTACCTCACTTTTAAGGTCCCTTGCAGTTTTAAATCTATGATCTCTGATGATTGGTCATCTGACTTACACAAATCCATTCCACTAGGAATGGAAATTTTCAGCCACAGTCTGGATTCTTTATGCAACTTCCACCCATCATTCCTGGTTTTGCTTTCTAGGGCCAAACAGCTATTCCCTTTTTCATAATTATTGTTGTTTAATTGTGCTTGACTCTGTTGATCCCATTTGGGGTTTTCTTGACAGAGATATTGAAGCAGTTTGCCATTTCCTTCTCCAAATCATTTTATAGATGAGGAAACTGAGGTAAACAGGGTCACACAGAAAGTATCTGAGGTCAAATTTGAGCACAGGTCTTTCCTGACTCCAGGCCTGATACTCAAGCAGCACTTCAAATAATTGAACACAGCTATCATTCACACACGCACACACACACACACACACACACACACACATACACACACACACACTCTTTTCTTCTCCAGGTTGAATATTCCAAGATACTTAGACCCATGTTCTTAGGACATGAACTCAAGTCCTTTCCTCATCATTATACTTCTCTTGTTCTTGAGTACAAAGTCCTTCTTAAACCATGGTGACAAGGACTACACATAACTCCAGATTTAGTTTGTGTAGGTTACATTGGTATTCTAACCTCCATGTTCCTAGAAATTATTTTCTCATAATGACTTTGGGGGCTGCTGCTTCATATTTAGCCTTCAATCCACTAAAACTCCCATACTCTTTTCAGGAAAACTATTTTTCTAACCATACTTCCCCATTTGGGATTGTGAAGTTCATTATTTTTCAACCCAATGCAAGATTTTACATTTATCCCAATCGATTTTTATCTTATTTAATTCAGTTCAATGCTCTAGCCTGTCAGAGTTTACACTATACTAGCAAAGTCTTCACTAACTTACAGTTCTGTCCATACTGTAACCTGGGGTCTGAATATATCTTTACTAAAAAACTACAGTTGAAAAAATGCTGAATTCAGAGTCAGAGGAATTGGGTTGACATCCAGTTTTGCCCTTTATTACCTGTCTGACTATAGAAAAGTCATTTGACTTCTCTGGGCCTCAGTTTCCATATAAGTTAAATGGCAGAATTAGACTAGATTGTTGCTAAAGCACATTTTACCTGTAAATATGTGATTCTGCAATCTTAAATATTGACTAAAAACTTCTTATATTTGCTTTTTTTTTTTGGAGGACAATTGGGGTTAAGTGACTTGCCCAAGGTCACAGGCTAGCTTTCGTGTTAAGTTCGGAGTCCAGATTTGAACTCAGGTCCTCCAGACTCCAGGGCCGGTACTTTATTCACTGCGCCACCTAGCTGACCCAAAACTTCTTATATTTGAGATTTAAAAAGAGTGGCATTGAAAAAAGTTTCTTTCAGAAAGGTAAACTTCCTTTTCTTTGTCTCTCTGCCTTCCTCTTTATTTGTCATCTGATACTATCTGATCTTATCCATTTATTCCTATAATTATATTTCTTAAATGTGTGTGTAGCTTATGCATATGCGAAATTGTACAAAAGCCACTTCACAAACCTTGATTTTTTTTTCTCCCAGGGACCTCTAGAAGAGCTGTTTACATTGATTTATTTCAGGATTTCATTAAATGCATAAGTGTAGCAGTTCACACAATTCACATAGTGCCCATCAAAGCTGATGTTTACCTGAAGGCCTTTGAATGGATTTTGTCAGGATCAAAAGTAATTACTTTGTAAAGTTCATTTCCGAGTTCAGTGTCTTCTTTGTCACTGAATAAATATTTCATGAGAGTGAAATTCAGAGGGTTGTTTATATCTATGAGTGTGTGGGTATGTTTGGTTTTGATTATTTTTTAGCTAGACTCATGCTATTCTTTTTCCGAGATTTTTTAACTTAACTTTACATAAGAAGATACTTAAAATGCCTTTAAAGTAAACCTGAAGTATTTCTCACAGAATACCTGGGATGTCATTATGGAAGATTGGAATGCCAAAGTAAGAAATCAAAAGATAATTGGGGGGCAGCTAGGTGGCACAGTGAATAGAGCAGTGGCCCTGGAGTCAGGAGGACCTGAGTTCAAATCCAACCTCAGACACTTGACACAAAAACTAACTGTGTGACCTTGGGCAAGTCACTTGACCCCAATTGCCCTCCAAAAAATAATTGGAATAATATGCAAGTTTGAACTTGGAGTACCATGGAGTACAAAATAAAGGAGAATGGACACTAAATAGAGTTTGGTCAGGATAACTTGCTGGTCATAGCAAACGCTTTTTCAACAACACAAAAGGACCTCATGAGATGGACAATATTGAAATCAGATTGATTATATACTTTGCAACCAAAGGTGAAGAAGCTCTATTCAGTTAAGTTAAAGTGAGACCTTGTGCTTACTGTGGCTCAGACCATGAGCTACTTTATGCAAAATTCAGACTTAAATTGAAGAAAGTAGAGAAAACCATCAGACCATCTAGGTAAATATGAAGCAGAAATGATGAATAGATTTAAGGGATTCGATTCTGGTGAATAGAGTGCCTCAAGAACAATGGACAGAGGTTCACAATATTATACAGGAGACAACAACAAAAGGCATTCCAAAGAAAAAGAAGAACAAGAAAGCAAAATGGCTGTCTGAGGAGACTCTACGAACACCTGAGGAAAGAAGGAAAGGGAGAGGGAGGGGAAGGAAGGAGACACATCCCAACGAATGCAGAATTCCGGAGAATAGCAAGGAGAAAAAAGAAGAATTTCTTAAATGAGGAATGCAAAGAAATAGAAGAAAACAATAGAAAGGGTAAGACAAGAGATCTCTTCAAGAAAATTAGAGATCTCTAGGAAACATTTCTTGCAAAAATGAGCATGATAATAGACAAAAATGGTAGGGACTTAACAGAAGAAGAGGTTAAGAAGAACTGAAGAGGACTACATAAGAGAACTATACAGGAACTATATATCACCAACAACCATGATGATGTGGTTACTGACCTAGAGCCAGACATCCTGGAGAATGAAGTCTAGTGGGCCTTGGGAAGCTTTACCAACTGATAAGGTTAGTGGAGGTGATGGAACTCCGGTTGAGCTATTTAAAATCCTAAAAGATGATGCTGTCCAAGTGTTGTACTCAATATACCAACAAATTTGGAAAATTCAACAGTGGCTACTGGATTGGTAAAGATCAGTTTACCTCCCAATCCTAAAGAAGGGCAATAGCAAAGAATGTTCTTTTTTAACATTTTTTTAAACACAATTGTGCTTATTTCACACAAGGTTATACTTAAGATTCTGCAAGCTAGGCTTTAGCAATATGTGAACCAAGAATGATCAGAAAAGCAGGCTGGTTTTTGAAGAGGCAGAGGAACTGGAGACCAAATTGTAGCATTTGCCTCATTATGGAGAAAGCAAGGGAGTTCCAGAAAAATCTTTTTCTACTTCATTGATTATATGAAAGCCTTTGACTGTGTGGATCACAAAAATGTAGCCAGTTCTCAAACAGATAAGAGTACCAGATCATCTTACTTGTCTCCTAAGGGGAGTGTGTGGGCCAAGAAGCAACAGTTAGAACCAAACATGAAACAACTAATTGGTTTAAGATTGGAAAAGGAGTATGACAAGACTACCTATTGTCACCTTATTTAACTTACATGCAGAGTGCCTCATGTGACATGCCAGGCTGAATGAATTAAAAATTAGAATCAAGGTTCCTGGGAGAAATGTCAACGATCTCAGATATTCAGACGATGCCACTCTGATGGCAGAAAGTGAAGAATTAAGAAGCCTCTTGGTAAAGGTAAAAAAAAGGAAAATGTAAAAACTGCCTTGAAACTTAATATAAAAAAAATCCACTAAGATCTTGGCAACTGGTCCCATTACTTTCTGGCCAATAGAGGGAGAAGAAATAGAAGCAGTGTCAGATTTTTTTTTTTATTCTTGGGCTCAAAGATCACTGTAGACAGTGACTGCAACCATGAAATTAAAAGATGCTTACTGCTTGGAAGGAAAGCAATGGCAAATCTGGACAGCATACTAAAAAGCAGAGACATAGCCTTTTCAACAAAGGTTCATAAAATCAAAGCTATGGTTTTTCCAGTAACAATGTATGGCTGTGAGAGCTGAACTATACGAAACGTTTAGTGCCACAGAATTGTGCTGAAGAAGACTTTGAGAGTCCCTTGGACAGCAAGGAGATAACATCAGTCAATATTTAAAGAAATTACTTCATATTATTCATTGCAAAGTCAAATGCCAAAACTGAAGCTTAAATATTTTGGCCACATAATGATAAGACAGGACTCACTCAAAGACCCTGATGTTGGGACAGATTGAAGGCAAAAGGAGAAGTAGACAGCAGAGGATGAGGTGGATAAATAGTGTCATAGAAGCAATGAACATAAGCTTGGACAGACTTCAGGAGATAGTGGGGGATTAAAGGACCAGGAGTGCTACAGTCTATGGGGTCACAAAGAGTTGAATACAACTGAAGGACTGAACAACTGGACAACAACAAAACCATGTATATCCACTACATGGGAGTACAAAGGAGTTTTCTTGTTTATGTGATCAGATTCATATAGCTAATTCATTCAAAATTCAGCCAATAAAAT
Source organism: Petaurus breviceps papuanus (assembly GCF_028583685.1). Lineage (NCBI taxonomy): Eukaryota > Metazoa > Chordata > Mammalia > Diprotodontia > Petauridae > Petaurus > Petaurus breviceps. The sequence continues at coordinate 16,691,042 of NW_027187360.1, read as the reverse complement.
TAGTTGGAAACTGATAAAGTGCAAGGCACTGTATTCCTTTGCTAACTTTATTTGGGATGACACTGTACCCCAAACCAAAGAGGGTGCACAAATGCCTTTCCTAGTTAATTATAAGGGGACAAGGTACAGGAAGGAGAACATAAAGGGGACATCGGGACATTTTTCTCATTCTCTTAATCAGTGGAGTGCCTGTGGTTCAAAGTCACACCATAAGCATTTGGTACAGTGTGTGTCAAGTGGAATGTAAAAAGCTTAGAGGATAACATGTAGATAGGATGTGCCAGCATGGAAGGGATTTGTATTTTGAGTTAGGAAGAAAGAATGATTAGTTTGTGACATAAAGTAAGGGATTGTTTTTTGCATGAATATTGCCTAGGCTTCTTGAGGTTACATTTTAAACCTTCCAGTATAGATCTCCAGAGGTTTCAGAATATCCTTTCAGACAAACCTCCACTTAGAGAAAGTTTATTTGACTGAAAATTAAAGTAGGTCATAGAGACAGGTGCTTCAAGCTGCATCCAACCAATGAGATTAAGGTATGCGAAGTGCTTCATCCCATACGTTTCTTCACAGAGGTAGATGTAAGATAATTGATTCACATAGTTCTGAGGACCCAGTAGTAGCAATGTTGAAGCGGGGTAGAGTACCCAGGGTGTGCAATCTAACATAAGCCTTGGTGCATAATTGAGTTTGAGCATACATATGTGCATGGGAGTATGAGTTTGAACACTGCATCTAAAATGGAGGTATTATTCCCTTTCCTTGTCCCTCTAGATGGACTGACCAAGAAAATATGAAGAGGCAAAAGTTGCGGGAACCACCATGGCTTATTTGGGAATTTATGGAACAGTACACTTCTCAGATATGAAATTTTTCCATGGTCTCTCCCTTGGTGCTTCTGAAAAAGTAGAAACCAACATCAGGGGTTGTGGAGAGGCTGCCTTGAACTGAAAAAAACACAGCTGGAAGCTGCCTAACCTAGGCAGACACCCTAGTACTGAAACCCAATGGCACTGGATTGTTACTGATGTGAAATCCAGGACCACAAAGCTCACAAGTACATTTGGGGCTGTGCCCTAGGTAGGAGATAGCAACAATGATAATGATTGAACATTGTCAAGCTAAGCCTTTAGACCTCAGGCAAAATCTGTTTGTAAAGACCAGTTTTCACTATGAAGGAGAGAGGCAGGACACATTTATATCAAACACACATACAGACTCACTTGTACACACATACATATTCATATATCTCACTGGAAGATCCATTCACTCTCCTAGCCAAGACTATATTCAGAAGCTTGGGACCAAGACAACTCCTATAATACCTCTGCAACATCAAAAGTCAAAGTTCAAGGTAATTGGACAAGAGAAAATGATAGTACCCAGGATCAAGTTCAGGGATAAAGAGGTGACTAGATGTGAAAAGAGAGTTTCACTTGCCTGTTAGTTTCATGACGGGTCATTGTAGAGACTGTACATCTGATTGTGATACAGGGATCCTGGTAGAATATGAGCCCAGAGAGGTAAAATTAGGACTGTTTGCTATAGGAGTTCAACTCCTTGAAAAAAAATGATAAGGAGGAGGAACAAAGGTGAAACATTTAATGATGAGTTTCTAGAAGTAAAGACCGGTACAGTTTTTAAAAAAAGTAGCTGAAAGAATCATGGAAGAGAAGGAAAAACAGTACTTTGGGGCTGAGAAGAGGGAGTTGAGAAGGTGGTCAAGCAGCAGTAGTAGAGGTAAGACAGAAAATTGTCGTTCAAAAATGACATTGACTAGGGCAGCTAAATGGCACAGTGGATAGAGTGCCAGGCATGGAGTCAAGAAGACTCATCTTTCTGAGTTCAAATCTGGTCTCAGATATCTACTGTGTGACCCTGGGCAAGTCACTTAACCTTTTTGTAGTGGCAATCACACGGGCATACCCAGGTTGGCTGCTAGCACAGGTTCTTAGATCTGCTTTACTAAGAAAGATAGCTGCTTAAGGAGTCAACAATCTTTTGTAATTACATTCACTATCTCAGGGGAAAAGTCAGCACTCTAAGCTTCAGAGAAAATACAAGCAGAGAAATAAAGACCAACAGACAGGGTTCTGACTACCTGAATCAACTATACACTTTACATACATACCTGGGTCAAGAGAGACTTTATAACTGAGCAGTCAAGGAGCTCTGAACACACAGCCACTCAGAATCTCAACCCGGGAATCACAAGCTCCTTCTCATAAGTGAGCCCCCAAAGCAAAATACCAACTCAGGGTATATACACTTCTCAGAGCCAGAGGGCATCACAACATTCTGACTCAGTGCCTAATTAGAAGTTAGCAAAAGGAGTTAAAACCTTCCTACAAGCCAGCCTCCCCTAAGCAAGATTTCCTTAATGGGCTCCACATGAGGCCTATTAATGGGGGGGGGGGGAAGATCTTATATCCCTTTAACATTACACATGTTTAACTCAGTTTCCTCATCTGTAAAATGAGCTAGAGAGGAAATGGCAAACCACTCCACTGTCTCTGTCAAGAAAACTCCAAAGAGGATCATGAAGTGTCAGAGACAACGGAAAATGACTGAACAACAACAATAAGCAGGTAGTGTTGGCAGAAAGATAAGGTCCTGACACCCAAACCAAGGACAGGGACAGAAAATATTTACAGAGTATAATGGAATTCAATATGGCGTTGTAAAAGGCAAACCAGCTCTCTCTCCAGGATTGCCGTCGTAGAGCCACAGTCCCCAAAAGAAGGAAAAAGGACAAGAGAGGGAGCAAAGGAAAATATCGAAAGAGAAAAAGAGTATGGAATATTTATTAAGTTTTTATTATGCCTGTACTTTATAAGCAAAGCAAGACATACCCTACCCTCAAGGAGCGTGCATTCTAGTGGGAGAAGACAATATACAAAGGGGAGTCGGAAAGCAGGGGATGGTATGTGCATAGCACCAGGGTGTGAAAATTGCCTGGAAATGTGATGGAGACCTATATCTAGGCAAGATAATGCCCAAAGTTGGCCTATCAGAGCCCAGATGGTTCCAGGATACAGTCCAAGGTTCCAGTGGGGAGGAAGTAGAGATGAAGAGATGATGGCCTGAGTGAAGGTGGCATGGTTCTGAAGAGGTGGTAGCTAAAAGCAAGCTAAAGGAATGAATTACTCCTTAGGCTATAAGGGAGTATCAGGCTATTTTCCTGACACTGGAAGTAGAGAGTGTGAGTAGACATGACTAGGATCTATCTCCCTGGATGTTAGTAAGAAAGTATATATCAGGGGCAGCCAGGTAGCACAGCAAGTAAGAGCACCAGCTCCAGTGTTGAAAAGACCTGGAGATCGAATCCTGGGCTCAGACATTTAGCACCCACCCAGAAACATCTGGCCGTGTAACCTTGAGCAAGTTACTCAACTCCAATTACTTAGGGGTGGCCAGGTGGCTCAGCGAGTAAGGGCACCAGCTCCAGTGTCGGGATGACCTGGATCAAATCCGGGCTCAGATACTCAGCACCACACCCAGTAATAACTGGCCACGTAACCTTGAGCAAGTTACTTAACCCCGATTGCTTTTAAAAAAAAAAAGTATATATCAAGATTGGAGTATAAATTTTAAGGAGAAAGGAAGGCAGATGAAGTGTCAGTGTCAAGAAAGGGACTAAGGTATGTATGGTCCCAAGTCAAATCCTATGGAGAAATTTTAGCATTTGAGGCCCAAGATGGCTAAGCTTTCATACATGTGAGATAAATGATTGGCACAGTTCTGAACCTTCCTCCTTCTCCACAGGATTCTCTACATGGGACAAAAGAGAACCTAACATAAGGGTTCTTAATAATTTCTATGTCATGGACCCTTTTGGCAGTCTAGTAAAGCCTATGGACCCCTTCTCTAAATAAAAAGTGCATTTTTTAAAATGTGCAGGACTACAAAGAAAAACAATCATATTGAAATAATTATTAATTTTTTAAACCATGTATACACATACCAGAAGAAGGAAAAGCCTCAGAGGGCCGCACTGAGGTCCACTCAATCATGAAATATTGAAGGTACAAATAACCTCAACGGTCATCTGATCCACATCTTACCTGTATAGAAATTGTTTCTGCAATATTCTCTGGCAAGATGTTATCCAACCTCCACTAACAGACCTCTAAAGTTCTTGGCTCACTAAGGGAGTCCATTCTACTTTATGTAGCTATAACTGTTAGAAAGTTTTTTTTTTTTTTATTGAATTCCAAATCTGCTTCCCTGTCACTTTCACCCATTCATTGGTCCTATGCCTGTGTTCTAGGTCCAAATAGCATAAACATAATTCCCCTTGCACAGAACAATTAGTCATAGATTTCAAGAGAGTTATTATGTCCCTCCTCAATCTTTACCTTCAGGCTAATAGATCATTATTTGTAATGGTTCTAAGTTTTCTTAAAATTCTGATCATACTAAAGCTTGTCAGTGTTTTTCCTAAAATGTCACTCCCAGAAATGAGAAGAACATGACAAATTTATTCTGACCAGGGCAGAGTGCAATGGGACTATTAAATCTCTTGTTTTGAACAGTGTACTGCAGCCTAAGATCTCCATAACTTTTTATTTTATTTTATACCATGCTGTCAAATTGTTTTAAATAGAAGACCTTATTTCTTTTTCATATAAACTGCTGCCCACAATATCTAGTAGATGTGTGCTAGATATTCCCTAACTGGAAATTATAAAATACTACTATTAACCCAAATTGTTGAGAATCACAAAATCTGTCTTCTCTGTTCATTGAACTAAGTGCAATGAAACCCCTGCTTATTTGAAGTTACTATATGGGCATTTAAAAAATAAAATTGTTTTATTTTAAAGCAGTAAATGCATACCCAATTCCCACTGCTGAAAAAGCAACCTAAAGAGATTATTGATACAAAAATAATACCATGTGTACAAAAATATTCCAATAGCACTATTTAAAATAAAAAAAAACATAAATAAAGCAAGATATTCATCAATTGGGGAATGATTGAATAAATTTTGGCATAAGAATGCAATGAAATATCATTGCTCCATAAAAAGAAAAAAATAACAAAATAATTCAAATAAATATAGGGAAGCATATATTCTCAGTGATTCTAAAGAAGGTCAAAAAGGACTATTAAAACACAAGTTGTATTAAAATCAATGCACACAAACATTTCAGAGTAGGATTAACAGTTGCTACAAAGCAGAAGTTAATAAAACATATATAATTATTACAATGTCTTGGTGGGGAAAATGGGTAACGATACTTTTTTCATCTTGCATACCTGGCATTATTATTTTGTTTTCTTATGCTCTTGTCTATATAATCAAATATCTTTACTTGTTAATAGAAATTAAAATAAATTTGTTATAAAATAAAGTACTATATTTCAGTGTGCTAGAAAATTTGGATTTTTCATTAATTTAAGTAGGATGATACTTCCCACTCTCCAATTTACTCCTAATCTATGAGGCATTACTATGGTTGTCTATTCATCAGACTTCATAGATTCATTCACAAGTATTTCTCCCCTGCATTAGCTTAAATATATGATTTCCAAGTTCATACTTAGTTTACATTTTCCAACCAATATCTGCACATATTCTTTTGTGTTTGAGAAACTGCAGTCTAAATATAAATGGATCATTCTCTTGTGCCTCTTAAATTCTCCCTGGAAGAATGCCATGGGAAAAGAGCTTAGTGAATCTCCTTAGGCATTAGAGGACTCAAAATCATACCTAGATTGATGCATGTACTAAAACTCAGAAATCAGGGATTCTATAAATAGACAGCTCACTTTTCATATGGTTAAGTATCCTCTGGAATAACCACAATATTTTATTACCCTGACTGTTGCACAAGGTAATGCTCGAAAGTGACACTGCTTTGAGAGGTGGTCTGTGAAGCATGCGTTGGTTTAATTTCCAGGGTTTGTTAGCATTTGAAGAAGGGGGAGACATTAGAGGTTCCATATCCTCCACTGTATAGTTAAAACTTCTTCTTAAAGATTAAGATAGAATGGGGTGATATATTTTAAGTGTTTAAGAAAAATTTTTAGTCTGAGCAAGCATATGTGGCATTTTTCTGTTGAAGGATGTGGTCTTTATTCAAAAATATATTTGTATTTGGAAAGTGACATCATTGTCAATGGAGAATTGAAATTCAAAGGGAGGTGGTTTGTTCGGTTTGGTTTGGTTTTTTCTGTTCTCTCTTTATTTGGTTTAGCTTTCAGTAGAATCTATTCTTACTTCCCTTCCTTTAAGGAACAATCACTTTTCTTCTCTCCTTTGCCCTCTTTTTATGGTGTGATCAATTTCATTCCTGAATTAGGAAACCCATCTGCCTTCTCCCTCTGTCCTTAGACGCTGCTCTTACTTAAACTAAGCATAAGTCAGATGTGAATGGGTAAGTTTGGCATTAAGTGGAAGGAAGAAGCCATCTATTTACTGGAACCATTTTGAACTAAAGTGATTCTTACTTTCAAAGGGTATTTTGGTTCTATTTTTGTTTTGTACATATATAAATGTGAATGAAAGATGTTATCCCACAAATTAAGCTATATCTATGTCTTCAAACCTATGGATTAGAAAATGAGCTAGGGGTGACCAGGTGGTGCAATGAGTAAGAGCGCCGGCCCCAGTGTTAGGAGACCCAGGATCAGTTCCGGCCTCCTTACTTGGCAACCCACACAAAATAACTGGCCATGTAACCTTGAGCAAGTTACTTAACCCCAACTGCTTTAAAAAAAAATGAGCTAAATGTTCTGTTTCATAAAAAAAGTGAGCCAAACTTTCCTCAGACCACCTGACCCCAAAAAATTCATTTCCATTTCAATTGAACAAATATTTATTAGGTACCTACCATGCAAGAAACATTCTCATGGATACTGTGATAAATAATGATGAAAAATAACATAGAACTTTTCTCAAGGAGCTTACAATCTAGTTGGGTTAATCAGAAAGAGAGAGCAAGAATTTATACAAAGCAGAATACAACTCTCAGCATCATGGCCAAAGGTAGCAGAGTGTCAAGTAACAGACAGCTCTGGATCAGGGGTAGGGAACTTACTACCTCAAAGACACATTTTGCCCTCATAGCTGGGAAAAAATATTGCCAACTAGTCAATCAGACTAATCACAAATGCAGATACTTTTTGGTGAATTTAATGGTTTGCAGATGATGATTCAAACACAGACAAACCTACAAAGTGATAATGGTATTGCTGCATTGTTTGTGATCTCCAGAATAGTCCTCTAATATGAACATCTCTTGTGAGACTCTGCAAGTATACTGACCTTTGTAAGGCAACCAGGGAAGCCATGTGATTTCTTATATGATAATAATAATAATAGCTAACATTTATATAGCACTTACTATGTACCAAGCACTGGGCTAAGGGCTTTAAAATTATTATTTCATTTGATTCTCATAACAACCCTGTGAGTTAGGTGCTACTTATTGCCCCATTTTACAGATGATAAAACTGGGACAAACAGAATGACTTGTCTAGGGTGGTACACCTAGGAAATGTCTGGGACTGTATTTGAATTCAGGTCTTCCTAAATCCAGGTACAGTGCTCTGTCCACTGTACTTCCTGGGGTGAGGATCTATAATTATGGCTACCATTGGTACTCCCCAAGGAGCTAGGGTTCATTCTTCTCGAACAGGTGAATCTGTGGTGACAAACTCTTTATGAGATATCCCAAGCTGCATCTCTGAGATGGCAAGCTTAACGCTGGGTCCCCACTGAACTAAGGGCATGGTTCAGAACCTCAATGATAAGGATAGAGCAGTGCACTCAGATAAAGTGCTGAAAGAAATCTTACATGGAAGAGGTCAGTTTCATCTGGAAGGCATCAGGAAAGGCTTAATGGAGGAAAAGACACCTAAGCTGTGTCTTGAAGGAAGAGAAGAATTTCAACAAACAGCAATATGAAGGAAGTATATTCCAGGTATAAGAGAGGGCTTATGTACATACAGAAAGAAAGTAGGACAAGGCGTGGGGTTCTGCTAGTAGTCCAATGATTTGACCCCCACCCAAGGATCACAAATTTTATTGCATATAAGACTAGCTAAGATGTCTCTCTGAGAGTGTTCCTTATTGGAAAACTTATTAGGACACTAGGGCAGGGAAAGGTGAAAGTCCAATGGATAAAGCATCTACTTTTAGGCAAAGCAATCTGTAGAATACACCCAGACTCACCGTCCAATAAATCTGCTCTGCTCCTTCCCTTAGCCCTGCCTCATAGAGGGCCTACTTACCATATATTTTAATACATTACCACAGCCCACCTTAACTCTTCCCTAAAGCCATTTCTTGCATGCTTTGTGGCAAATGGGGACAAAATAGAGGACATACTGAGACTCCAATACCTAAAATGCAAGAGCTGGAAAAGAAACTTAGAGGCAATCTAATCCCACTCCCCTCATTTTATAGATAAGGAGACAGGAACCAAGACAGATGAGTGACCTGACCAAGGTTTCAAAGCAATTAAATGGTAAAGCTGGGACTTCAGCCCAGGTTGCCAGACTCAAAGTCCTGTGTGCTTGCCATTACTTCACCCCTGGGCCCACTGTGAACATTTTTTCTAAGGTTACAGCTCAGAGATCCATTAATTGAAGTTTCTGGGTCCAAAAAATAAAAAAGTCAGATGAACCTCCCCAAACATAGTTAAAGTTGCTTGTCACAAGACCAGACATAAAGTTTGACAGTATATGAGAATTCTTTCCTGCTTAGTAAGAACTTTCACAGATTCTGCTCCCCTGGCACTACCTATAAGAACTAGGAGTCCCTTCCATGATAACATGAGATATTGGAGAAGAACATAGTTCCATACCCCACTCCCAACTCTTACTGGGCAAAGTGCTTTACAGGTTAAAATAACTAGGAAGAAAGATCTCTCTCTCTCTCTCTCTCTCTCTCTCTCTCTCTCTCTCTCTCTCTCTCTCTCTCTCTCTCTCTCTCTTTTTCTTTTTTTCGCTTTCTGGAGGGGGAAAGGTGGGGCAATTGGGGTTAAGTGACTTGCCCAAGGACACATGGTTAGTTTTTTGTGTGCTGTCTGAGGCCGGATTTGAACTCAGGTCCTCCTGACTCCAGGAGGACTCTATTCACTTCACCACCTAGCTGCCCCAAAAGATCTCCTTTCTTTAGCCAAGTTTCCAAGCCATTTGTCCAGTGCCTACTTTATTCATCCAGCTTAACTCCTAGGCTACCATGACAAAAAGAGTAGTTGACTGTGAGAAGAATTTAACCTTCTCTGTTATTCATAGGTAGATCCATCTTCATTCAACAATAAAGTCAGAAATAATCCAGTCAATTTCCCTGTCTTGTTACCAGAACATGTACAAGTTCTTCAAGTTCTAAGGGAGAAAGTTAATAGGGAGAATAAAAACCTCTGGAGTAACAATAGCCTTGACCTCTGTTTTCCTCCACTTTCATTCTTTACCATCTTTAATAGCATATTCAGCTGTCCAGCAAGAAATAAAAGGTTTATCTTTAGTTGTCACATGAATTCTTATGGCAATAACATTTGGAGCCTTTTACTAGGACATAAACTGTAAGTTAAAATGTCACAGGATTTTATTAGACAATCTAAACTTAATTGCAAATAAGTTGATGCACTCATAAAAGATGATGTAATACTGCCATTAAAGTCAGCATATGGAAACCACTCCAAGAGCACAAGGCAGCTCCTAAGAGCTCCTCCATGCCCCCTCCTAAAAGTCTTGGTTAGGTTTGGAAATACGAAGAAGCAAGAATTACATAATTATGGTTACATTATTACTTAATAATAGTACACAGAGGTTAAAAAAAGGTCAAGCACAAAGGAACTCTCCAACAATGAAAGGTTTTTTCCCAAGTAACACGGGCATGTGGTACTCCAAGTCATTTTATTGCTAGTGTGAGCATCATTGGAAAATTAATGACAAATCTGAATGATAAATCTGCTTTCAAAGAGAAGGATGGGTTTTATGGAAATATGTTTTTATGCCTCTAAGGCCAAGCATAAAGGGAACATAAGACAAGAAAGGTATATCCAGAAGAATCATTGTTCCCAGTTTAAAAAAACTCCCCCCCACCTTCAGATTTCTATAGAATTTATCAATTAAATTATGTATTATATTACTGACAATTAAATTTAATCTAGTACTTCAATTCTTCAAAGATGAATGATATACCAGATGCAATATTCAATCTTCCACCTCCTTCCCTTTTATCAAATGGCCCTTCACATCTGGAATATATTCCCTCCTTACCTCAATTTCATGGAATTCCTAGCATCCTTAAAAGTATAGCTTCAAGGATAACCTCCAGAAGAAAGCCATCCCTGCTTCCCCTCAGTTATTAGTAAACTTTCTTTCTTGAAATTAGTTACTGTATACTTTTACATTTACTTCCTTGTGTACTTGTAGACTCCCTTACTAGGATATAAACTCTTTGAGGGCAGGAACTCCTTTATATTTGTCTCTATATTCCCAGAAGGTGTTTAATGAATCTTCACCAAACAAATGCCTGCCTAGGTTTCATCATTGAGGACACTTTCTGAGGTTGCAACTCAGAGATCTGTTCATAAATATTTCTGTGAAGAAAGTAAAAGAAAAGAAGAGTTACCACCAATCTTCCAGGAGAGAGCCTCACCAAACACAGTTGAGTTGGTTGTCACAAGATAGACCACAAAGTCTGACTTAGTGAGACTACTAGAAACCTTTCCTGCTTGGTAGGAATGTTCACAGGTTTTGCTCTCTTGGTAATGAGATATGGGCTCTGGGAGCCCCTTTGAGCTCTCCTTGAATCTTTGAGGTACAGGCTCTGAGAACCCCCTTGAACTCTGATTAAATAGTCCCATTTGATGAGGCATTTTGCATGAGGCCATAAGCCATACATTGTGACTGGGCCCAAACCTCTGTTACTAGACTTCCCACAATTGAGCCTATCAAAATATCAGTCTACCCTTGCTAGCCCACCATTGTCTGTAGTCTCCAGGTAGCCTCCTGAAACTTCCCACCCTTAATCACTCATTGACCTCATCTCCTGAAGACACTCCCCAAACTCCTCCCCTAAACCACCCCTAGATTCCTCCCACAACCTTCTGTATATAAGACTCCATCTTGTCTCCATGTTTGTGAGAGTGACATAGAATGACCTAGCACAGACTTACTCTGTGTCCAATACAAGCCAACTTTTAATAAACTTTACTTTTCTTTGGCTGAGAAGACGAGTCAAATTTGGGGTCTCCAGAGCAACCCTAACCCTCTTTATGGGTAACCTCTTCATTTTTAACATTCTTCATTTTTCCATGAGACCAGTAAACACTGCTAATCTCAAGCTCTTCTGAACCTGACCTCAGCTTCTTCGTCCTGTTTGCTTATTTTGGAGAACAGGGACATGTGCACAGCTTCTGAAGAATGGAGAACAAAGAAAGAGGGCCCATCTAGAAGTGTAAGCCAGATTCTTTCAATGCTCTCAGTGCTAGGGAACTGGGAAAACTTCAGGTACTTTTTTGTGGGGGGGGGGGTTTTGTTTGTTTTTCAAGGCTTACTCTCAAACCTTCCTTTATGGAGGAAGGGATGTCCAGGCCCTATGCCTGTAGCTCCCAAAAGTTCACCTTTAGGTTGTCTTTTACAACACTGGAAAAAAAATTAGTTTCTCTGGAGACCTTAAAAAGGAAAAGTTTGGGGGTTTTTTGCAACACTGTTTGGCCTAGGTATAGCCTAGATGATGCTGAATGGTGGCCTGTTTTGGGGGACTTTAAAAAAGAATACTCTCTTGCAGTTAGAATCATACTGTCACAGAGATGGATAGAAGTTGCCTGCTTAATGGCTTTTGTTGAACTTTCTCAGAACAAGTTTCTCAGGAAAGACTGTGAGATGCTTGAAGCTAGAGACCTTCCACAGAGGGGCAACAGGGACCAATTAAATTACCCTTTTCCTATGGCTTCAGCCCCACCCCTACCCCCTCAGCAACTCCTGCTCATGTCACTGAGGCAGCTCCCCCAGCCCCTTCTGCTGCACCCCAAACCTTTTCCCCTTCCCTTTTCCTCTAGCCCAACACCCCTCATTTCCTGCCTCCTACACCATCCATATCTCCTACCCTGCCCCTTCCTCCTCAGGGACCCCTGCTCTGGTCCCAGACACTGTTCTTGCTGAAGTGCCTCCCAGCATGGTCCTTCCCCCTGTGGCAACACCCACTCAGGCTTCAAGCCCTACCCCTGAGGCAGTCATAGAGGTATCTCCTCTTCTGACCCCTTCCACTCCTCATGTGCGGATGACCTTTCCCCTTGCCAGCTGGATCCCCCAGTCTTTCAGTCTAATCCAGTTCAGGCAGCACCCCCCAGGCTCTCTCTCACAGGAAGTGGGACTTCCAATCTCCCTTTCCAAGCCTCTGTCCCTACACAGCCGTCAGGGCTTTTTCCCTTAAGGGAAGCAGGTCTCTCATCCAGTGGGACAACTAGAGTATACATCCCATTCTCCATTTTGGATCTCAGTAAAATTAAAGAAAAGTTGGGTAAGTTCTCTGCAAACCCAACAAAGTTTACTGAAGGCTTTGGGGACTGATCCCCTTGAGCTCTCCTTGAATCTTTGAGGTACAGGCTCTGGCAACCCTATTGAACTCTGATTGAATCATCCCATTTGATGAGGCATTTGCATGAGGCCATAAGCCTTACACTGTGGCTGGGACCAAACCTCATCACTGACATTGCCTTCAAGACCTGGGGGTCACCTCCACAGTAACATAAGACACTGGAGAAGAACATTCTTTTTTTCTTTCTTAATCTTTTTTTTTAATTTTAGACAAATCCTAAAACTTATACATAACAAGAAAAGAAAAAGAAACAAACAAATATTTAACTTAAATATAAAATAAGAAAACAAAACATGTCATGTGTACAGCAGAACATAGGAGAGGATTCAGAATATATAGTGATAACTTTTTATTTTGAGGAGTCTATATATTAAATACTGTGTTATGTTGAAAGCTGTCCATCTTTTCTTTGCTTCCTTGTAGGTTTTCTTTTGTTCATTTTACATTTTTCTTTTCCTCCCCTTTCTTCCCCCTCCCCCCCCCCAAGTACAATCATAGCTTTCAGGTAGTCCAATTATTCTTATGTTTTATCTTCTTGATCTGTTCTCCATATCAATTGTTTTTCTTATGAGATGATTCACATTCTCTTCTATTTTTTTATTCTTTATATTTTCATTTTTTTTAATTTCTTATTCTCTTATAACTTTGATGGCCTTCTCTTTCCCAATTCTGATTTTCAAGGAGTCATTTTCTTCCTTAAGATTCTGGATCTTTTCTAATTGGTTGGCTTTCTTTTCATAATGTTCTTGCTTTTCTTGGATTTTTTTTTCTTTTTAGTTGTCCCCCAAACTGTCTCATTTGATTTTTAAAGTCTTTTTTTTAAGTTCTTCAATGAATTCTTTTTGGCAGGTGACCATTTGATATTATTCTTTGGTGTAGAAGGTTTTCTTTGCTTCAGTATCCTCCTCTGGAGACAAAACCCAGTCTTCTCTATTCCCATAGTATCTCTATAGTTGGGTCCTTTCTCCTCCCCCCCCTTTTTTTGCCTTTTGGAGGGCAATTGGGGTTAAGTGACTTGCCCAAGGTCACAGCTAGTTTTTTTGTGTTAAGTATCTCCCCCTTTTTTTTGTAATAGCTTAGTTTTCATAATCACCTCTAGTCCTAGGGGGATGGTGCCTCTGGCCTCAGATCCTCTTCAGTTCTCCCCTCTGACTTTGAACTCAAACCAAGACCTTGTAATGGAAATGCAAATTTAAAGATCTTCCCTGCCCCTAGGCTAAAGTGCACCTGGAGCCTGGGGTGGGAGGCTTGTTTTTCAGTAGATATTTCTTGATTGGCCAGTGGGTCCAGAAGGTTGTTACATTCTCTGCGCCTGGAGAAGGCTATATAAGCCCTGATGTGAGGCTTTGTTTTGGGGGCTCACTTTGAGAAGTGTTCTGTGATTTGATCTGGATTCTGGGAAGCCATTGTCCAGGAACCCCCCGGCTTTGAAAAACCCAGATGTGGAAACCCAGATGTTGACTGGGTATGGATGTAATGGTTGGACAGTTTGGAAAGCTGTCTACTTGATCTGTTAGTGTCTTGATAATTCTGTCTGTATATTTTGAAGTTTGGGGTGCTGACCTTTTTCCCCTGAACAAGGTAAACAATATATGTTTGACTGATTAAAGTAAGCTTGTTAACCCATTTTGAGTTGCTTTCCTTTATCAAAGCAGATCCAAGAACCTGTATGGGCAGCAAACCCTGAGGACGTGCTTGGGGTGCTTGCCGCTACAGACCTCCAGTCTCCTATAAGTGCCCACAGCCAACTGTGTCCTGCCCCACTGCTTCTGCACTCACCAGGTGTGTACTGGTGCCTTCTTGCTCCCAATGTATCTCTGCAGCACAGCTGGATTTGGCCTTCCTTGTCAGCAGAGGTTCCCTAGATCTTCCCCGGCTCTTTTTCCCAACTCCTCTCACTGTCCCTGGGGTTGGGGCCTAGGCAGTCCCCCAACCCACCTAACCCCAGGGCTTGCTGCTTGTCATTTAAACAGTTCGTAGCCTGGATGTGTTTACTCTTCACAGGATGAAAACCTTGCCCTGAGATTTTTCTTCAGATCTTCTCTGATTGTCCCAGGAGGGTCCCAGTTCTGTCCCTACTCTCATTTATTTTCATCACTCTATGTTTGCCCTGAGGTGCTATTTTATCTCTTTTGTGGAGGAAAATCTTGAGAATTTGAAATCTTTTTTTTACCTACTTTGGCATTTTCCCAGAATCCTCTCTCAAGGACATCCTTTAGTGCAAAAAGAACAAACAATATATACATTTTATTTAATCTACTGTTACAGAAGAAAAACTTTTACAAAAAGTTGTAGTTTTTGTTATTTTAATAAAGCTTTCCTAATTTCAACACTGTCTAGTGTTCAAGCAACCCTGACCTTCCTTCACTTAACTGGCTTCCTTCAAGTCTCAGATAAAAATCTCAAGACTTTTTCAATCCTCCATAATGTTTTTTTTAAGCAATCAGGGTTAAGTAACTTGCTCAAGGTTACATGGTCAATTATTTTTGTGTGGGTGCCAAGTATCTGAGGCTGGAACCGATCCCAGGTCTCCCAACTGTGCCACCTGGCCGCCCCAATCCTCCATAATCTTAGTGCCTTTCCACTGAGATTATTTCCAACTTATTCTGTATATATCTTGTGTATACAGTTATTTTCATGTTGTCATCCCCATTGAACTGAGAGCTCCTTGAGAGAAGAGACTGTTTTTGTTTGTTTGGTAGCTTGCTTTTCCTTACTTTTGTTTAGTACAGTTCCTGGCAGATAATAGGAATTTGATAAATGCTTGTTGACTTGATTTGATTTAATATATGGTCTTAAAAATTTTTACAAATCCACTTTATACTTATTTTGCATTTTCTCCTACTTATTAATTAATTTTAAGTATCTTGACTTCACTCCCTCCTTCAAAGAGTTAAAGATTTGTAAATTAGTGCTTTAATGCATTTGAACTCTTCAGACATCTTCTCCTTTTATAAAATCCTTAGATAACATAAACACCTCCTAAATTTTTTCTGTTCTGCAAACTCAGATTTTCATTGTTTTTTGATATATTATCATAAAAAAAGTTGTTTCACTTTATTTCAAAGTGACCCTGACTCTCACAATTTTCTTAATCAAATATTTATCAAAATGAGACTTACTAAGCAGAGAATAAGGCCTCTGTTATCCTGTCCTCTGCCATAGTGTCATGTTCTATTCTGTTGAATTATTTTAGTAAGGACATTGATAACCCAAAGAAGAAGCTGAACAAGGTGGTGAGGGGACTGGAGATCATATCAGATGAATTGAAAGAACTAAAAAAGTTTAATCTAAAGAAAAACAAAATTTTATGGAAGCAGGATAGTTATTTGTCTTCAACTACTTGAAGATGAAAGATGTATTAAATGTGTTTTGCTCAGTCACAGAGGACAGAAATAGGAGCATATAAGTGGAAAAGTGGAATAGAGAAAGGTTCCTTCTTGATGTAAAGGAAGACTTTCTCATAATTCAAGAGCTATCCAAAGATAGAAAGGACGCCTAAGAAGGTAGTAATGTTGAGGTTGAGGGGTACATGGGACCCCAAAATACCAACACACAGGTTCCTGCCCAGATGATTTGACCCAAGCCTTCTTTCAGCAAAAGTAAAAGTTTATTAAAGATTTGCCATATTGAATATATATTAAGGAACTTCACCACTGGCTAGACCCTTAAGGAATCCAAGTACCTTCATGGAAATGGGATGGGTCTTATACAGAAAGATTTTGGGGAGGGATCTAGGGGTGGTCTAGTAGTCTGGGGGGAGGAATCTAGGGAGGAGCTTGATGGGACTGAGGTGACTAGAGGTCAGACTCCAGAAATCAAGAGAATGGGATTAAGGGTGGGAAGTAGCTGAAGGCTACCTGGAAATAACAGACAATGGAGGGTTAGGCTAGGTTAAGGTTACAGATTTGGGCATGAAAAGTCAGATCAATTGGGAAGATTCAAGGGGGTTCCCAGAGTCTAGACAAATGGGACTCAGATTCTTCTGGTGTAAGGAGTGAAGGTCTCAGCTTGGGCTTGTACCCAGCAGTAAGGTCCCCACACCTGGAGGACTTTAAGAAGAGAATGAATAACTATTTCTCTAGGATGTTATAGAGTGGATTCCCATTCAGTTTTGTTAAACTAGATGACTTAATAAACTTTGCTTTTCTTTGGCTGAGGGAAGACTTGAGTCAAAGTCATTCAGTAGGACCCGGCGTGTAGGTATTTTGGGGTCTCATGCACCCCTAACCCTATACCTCAACAATAATTTAAGGAATGTGTCTAGTATGGAATATTTTCAGGGGATTTTTTTTTCCCCTCTTGTCATTAATGCCAGCTTCTTGTATTGGGGAAAATCTAAGTTTGCAGAATAGTATTCTAACATTCAAGATCTAAGAAAGACTGTGTAGACTCATCTTTTTTCATGACATACAGCTCCACTGTAGCATGGTGACAGGGTAACTTTAAAGCCATGGCAAGTTAATCACACACTGATGGAGACCATTGCCCACGGATGAGTTCAGTGTTGGCAAGTGAACCACAGCCAACGTCATTATATTTCAAGTCCTCCTAGATAAGTTATCAAATAAATAGAGTTCAATCCATCCACAAATACTATTGCTTTGACAGGTGAACTATAAAATTCTGGAAATGATAAATGCTGTGAAGAAGGTTTGGGGAAGGTAGGTAGGGAGTGGAGGGGGGGGGGTCCCTATACACATGAACGTAGCAAAATCCTATACTCCCATCTTCCTGTGGCTCTGGATATGCAGTGATCAGTGGCAATCAACTTAGAATAGGGGCACAGTCAAAGAGTGGAATGTTACTGAGAAAGAGCTACTAAGGAACTCTTTATCAATTAACATGGCAAATTAAAGCTTGAATGAGTTGATTGCAAATGGTGCATGATTTGCATTTAAAGAAGGAAGGTTCAGGAAACAGAGCAAGAAACAAACAAATTCCGTGGCTTAGCTCTAGTGAAAAATCTCTTTACTGCCTAGCCTTGGGGTGTAATAAATTGGTCCCCTTAAAAGGTCTGTTTTCAGGCAGGTAGGAGATTTCATCCTTTTTAAATTATCAGCATGAATTGGTGTATCTTTTCACTAGGGTTTTATTTACTAAGCAAGGAAAGTAGATTAGATCATCACTATGTTTTACCATTTGCCTCCTATGATATTTATTCACTTAATAGCTTCATTAAGGAGCTTTCAGAGAGTATATTACTGAGCAGGCCTATAGATCATTGTGCAATAAATTTACAGAACTATTCTTAGCATTTAACTAATTTGGTCACAGTTTTAATTAAATGTTTTAACTAAAGATTCCCATTTATGTTTAATAAAACATGCAAAAATAGATTATTAAATTCTAAATCATCAAAGTTTTTCAAACTATAATATGCAAGCAGGATGTATCATGAAGCAGGGATTGATATTTTGAACTATTGTATTGATTTGGAAGCTTTTATGAGTCAAAGAGCTTTGGAAGAATGTTGAAGTACACAAAATGCTTGTTTGAGAACAATTATGTAGTGTGAATAAAAAGGTCTAATTAAATTAATTTCCTACTTTACAATTTCTAATGAGAAAGTCAATGAAATGAGTAAATCTCTCAATGTGTCCTGAAATGGTATAGGATATGTTCAGGTAACATGCTAAATTATGACAGAATTGCAGATCGTCAGAGTTGGAAAGGTCTAAAGAACTCATCAAGTTTGGTGATACCTAAATAGGAATTTCTCCTCTTTTTCACCACGGTTCCAGACTTGAGATCTTCCACTGATAAAGAACTTACCTCTTCTCAAGGTTTTGAGGCAGTTCCACTTTGAGACACTTCTAATGGTTGAGACATTTTTCTTTCTTTTTAAAGAGAACATTTATTGGTATTTTTAAAAAATTGTATAACCTATATTTCCCAGAAATGTATATCCTTTCTTTCTCCCCCTCCCAGAGAACAATCCCTTATAACAATAAATTTTTTAAAAGGGGGAAATCAGTACAAAAAAACAAGTAAAAATAAAATCTGATATTGTATGCCATGTTCCATACCAAGAGTCCCTCGCCTCTGCAAAGAAGCAGGGGAAAATGACTTAAGAAATGTTCTCTTATAGCCAAAATAAGTCTTCCTTTCCATAATCTTCCCATTTCTACATTCTAAATCTTTAGATATTTAAAGATGGCTAACATACTGCCCCACCTCAGATCTTCAGATAAGAGATACTACATTTCTGTAAGTGATCCTCATATGGTATGGTCTCAAGTTTCCTCACCATTCTAGTTGCCCAAATCTTCTGGATGATTTCTGATATGGTATGATAGGTATGGGCTCTGGGAGCCCCCTTGAGCTCTCCTTGAGTCCTTGAGGTACAGGCTATGGGAACCTCCCTTGGACTCTTCATTAAATTGTATCATTTGATGAGGCATTTGTATGAGGCAATAATCCTTACATTGTGACTGAGCCCAAGCCTCTGTTACTAGACTTCCCACCCTCAGTTACCAGACTTTCCACCCTTGAGCCTATCAAAATATCAATCCACCCTTGAACTGGCCTAGCCCACCATTGTTTGTAATCTCCAGGTGGCCTCCCACCCTTAATCATTCATCGACCTCATTAACTCCTCCTGAAGACCCTCCCCAAACTCCTCCTCTCAACCACCCCTAGATTCCTCCTACAACCTTTTGTATATAAGATCCCATCTTGTCTCCATGTTCATGAGAGTGCCATAAAATGACCTAGCACAGGCTTGCTCTGTGTCCAATACAAGCCAACTTTTAATAAACTTTACTTTTCTTTGGCTGAGAAGACTTGAGTCGAATTCATTCAGCAGACCCCTGTATGTTGGTATTTTGAGGTCTCCAGAGCAACCCTAATTCTTAACCTCTTCAATTTCAAGCTTTCAGTGGTCTTCCTAAAAAGTGCCCAGGACTGAGTACCATACAAGATGTGACTTGACAAGGATACACATCATTGTGATGATCTTAGAATAGACATTGTATGAGGGACTATGTTACTGTCAAATCCAATGCCACTATGCTTAGTGATCATAGAGCCTTTGAACAACCAGGGTACTAGCAGAGTGCCTTATACATAGTAGATATTTAATAAATAGAAATCAGATGCAATCTAGCCCAAACCCTTAGGATCATCAATTTTGAGCCAGAGGAGAGCTTCAAGATCATCTTGTCTGTCCAATTCCTTCATTTGACAAAGAAGGATAATGAACCTGAGAGAGGTTAAAAGTAACTTGCTGGGGTGGCTAGGTAGCACAGCGAGTAAGAGCATCCGTTCCAGTGTTGGGATGACCTGGGGATCAGATCTGGGCTCAGATACTTAGCACCACACCCAGAAATAACTGGCCGTGTAACCTTGAGCAAGTTACTTAACTCCGATTGCTTTAAAAAAAAAAATTTAACTTGCCAAAGCCTCAGAAATCTAAGAACCAGGATTTGAGCATAGGCCCTCAAATTCTAAAGCCCTTTTTGATGACCAGCTCTTGCTACAACACTGCTGTCTCTGTAAACACTGATGCCTGAGAGATAAAGTTTGGACAAGGTCACCTAATCATCTAGTCATTTGCATAAGGTAATTGATGGCTCTAGGACTAAGGACCCAGGTCTAGGATCTTCTTTCACCAAAAGACAAACCATATAACATGTCTGTGACTATTAAAGAATACCCTTTGCCCCTTTACTGATGAGATGCAAGCTCTGGGAATTCCCTTGAATCTTTGAGATTTAGGCTCTGAGAACCCCCCTTGAACTCTCATTAAATCCTCCTATTTGATGAGGCATTTGCATGAGGCCATAAGCCTTACATTGTGGCTGGGTCCAAACCTCTGTTACTAGACTTCCAACACTTGAGCCTATCACAATATCAATCCACCCTTGAACTGGCCTAGCCCACCATTGTCTGTAGTCTCCAGGTAGCCTCATGCAACTTTCCACCCTTAATCACTCATTGACCCTCCCCAAATTCCTCCTCTAGACCAACTCTAGATTCCTCCCACAAATTTCTGTGTATAGGACCCCATCTTGTCTCCATGTGTGTGAGAGCACCATAGAATGACCTAACACAGACTCAACTCTGTGTCTAATACAGGCGAACTTTTAATAAACTTTACTTTTGCTGAGAAGACTTGAGTTGAATTCATTCAGCAGGCCCTGGCATGTTGGTATTTTGGGGTCTCCAGAGAAACCCTAGCCCTCTTTGTGGGTAACCTCTTCATTTTAAGTGAGGATATTTATTATTGCCATATTTGCCTAAGAGATAAATTATGCTACATCATACAAAAGCTATGATTTCAGGCACTTTGTTTCTTTTTAGTCTTCATGTATGTGATATCGGAGTGATAGGCTATAGTAAATGATATTCCCTGTAACGTACTGTACCAAGATTTTATGGTCTGGTGCAGAGACACAGGATCAGCTCAACTAGGAGGGTGTCTAAGGTTCCATTTAAGTATATGCTTTGCTCCTCAAATCAAGTAATTAGGTTGCTTAAGAACTGAATACAGGCAACTGAAGATAGTGTTAATTCACTAAGACTGGCCTGTTCTTAATTACAAAAAAAAAAAAACACTTCAGAAAGCAATACCATCGAATTTAGATATTTCTGGCTAGAAAGTTTCCATAATACAGGTAGTTACTAAGAGATGAACAAAGCAGCTACCTACTAATTCTGACTTCTCATTCTTGTACCACTTTAAGTGATTTTTTTTTATCTGTGGTTACTGGAAAGAAAAAACACAATTATTCTGCTGTTAAGAATGACCTGATGTTATATATCTAGTGTGAAGTACAATCTCATTTGCATAACAAAAGAACATACCAACATCTCAGAAGAGAATTTGAAAACCAGAAGTAGACCCATCAATTATGTAGAACAAGCCTCTCATTTAAGAATTAGGGAAACTGAGGCCAATTCTCACATTCATTCATTCAATTATGTATTAAATACTATTCTGTGCTGAGTTTTGAGCTAGATGATATGGGAGATATACAGTTAAAGTCCCTGACTCACTTGCCCAAAATACTTAATGGCAAAAGTAAGACTAGAACCTAGAATCTCCTGCCAGTTTAGTGTTACTTTCACTTGTCATCTGTCCCTGGGCACATCACTTAACTTTTCAGTGCCCAATGCACCTTTCTAAGAAGATATGTTAGAGATGAATTGCCAATTTCTATACATGGAAGATTTCCACACCAAGAGTTCCTTATATGGCAGAAAGAATTCATACTCTACTTTTGTTCTAGTCCCTTGATGTGGCAAGAGACATCTTTTCCCATATGTTCTGGGGACATCTCTTTTTCACTGCTCCTTCTCCCTCATCTTCAACCTTGCCACTCTCTACTGTCTCCTTTCCTGATGTCTACATACTTATTTTTCCACCACCCTTAACAAACCTTCACTTGACCCTGTTCTCTTCAAGCTATGATACACAGCTTTTCTCCCTTTCATTATCAAAATTCTTAGGAGGGAAATCATCTATACTGCACTGATGCCTTCACTTACTTACTTCTCTCACACTTTTTATTTTCTTTAATCCAATTTCCAGCCAAGGTCACCAATACTGTACAACAAGCACCCTTGCACATCCAGGATGGCTGCTAACACAGGGTCTTTGATCTACTTTTCTAAAGGAAAGCAACTTTAAAAGGGTCAACAATCTTATCTTAATTATATATATATATTTTAAAATTCACTTAGTTCAGGTGAAAAAGTCAGCACCCTGAACTAAAGAGAAAATACAAACAGAAATTACAAGCAGAAAATAAATACAGAGAAAACACAAATCAACAGACAGGGTTTCTAGCTATCTGACCAAAGCTATAAATACATAGTAACCAGAGAGAGAAGCACCAGCACCCCGGTTTTCAAAGCCAGGAGGCTCCTTAACAGCTGCCCAGAGTCTTGTCTGGCCAAATCACACAAACATTCCTCCAATGAGTAAGTGCCAAAGCAAAACCTCACTTCAGAGTGTATATATCCTTCAAAGCCAGGGGGCATCACAATCCTCATGACCCACTGTCTAATTACAAAGTAACAAAAGGTATGGACCTTTATAAAAAACAATCCTCCCCTAATCAAGCTTCTATTGTTGGGCTCCATGTGAGGTCTATTAGTAGAAGGGGAAAGATCTTCAACTCCCCTTAACATTACACACTCCAAATATTAAATCAAGTGGCTTTTTCCAGTCCTCAACCTACTTTACCACTCAACAGTTTGGGACACAGTTAGCCACACCTTCCCCCAGGATATACTTTTCTCACTTGGTGCCATGATACTTCTTTCTCCTGGTTCTCCCCCACCTGTCTCCCTTCTATCTCCCCCTACTTCTCCCTCTTATCACTCCTTAGTCTCCTTTGCTAGATTGTTCCAAATGTTTTTTTTACTCCACTATACCCTTAGTATGGATGTCACCCAACACTTTGTTTAGGGCCTCTTCTATTTTATTTCTATATTCTCTCCTTTGGTGATTTCTTCTGTTCTGATATTTCTATGGTGACATCTTTATTTAGATCTAATTTTTCTCTTGTACTCGAAAGCTACATCATTATTTACATATCCCATTGACCTCTCAAACACGTGTCCAAAAATGTAACTTATTTTATTTCTTCTAAAACCCATACCTGTTCTAAATTTGTTTCTGTTTTTTTTGACGAACATTCTCCCTATCACCCAGGTTCATAAATTTGGGGCCATCTTCACTGCTCCTCAGACCCTTATCCCCAATTTCCAAACAGTTGTCAAGTATTGTTGGTTCTACTGCCACAAAATGTGATGTATCCATTCTTCTACTTATTCAGAATCAGTGCTCTAGTTAGTGAGTCAGTAGTCTATTATAATAGTCTCCTAAACTGATCTTGATATTTCCAGTCTTTCTCCTCTTCAATTCATTTAACACATAGCTGACAAAATCATCTTTCCAAGGTACAATTCTGCCCATATCACTTTTTTGCTTGAAAATCTTCACCAGCACATTATTCTAGGGGATTCAACACATGTAGCAGATTTTAGCTATGAGATGGAAAGGTCCTGTGGTCCTTAGGGTGCAGAGACAGAGCAGAAGAGGACCATGACATCAGGAAGGAAATGTCATGACTTGCAAGTGAATTGGATTTAAGTGAAGGAGGGCTATTCAGACTCATCAGCTTTACTCTCTTCAGGAGCCATCTAGGTTCAGTGGCAAGATATAGGTAGGGACAACGAGAGATGGACCATCACAAAAAGAACAGCAAATTCAGATTCTATTCTCACTGTGAACAACCACATATTATCTTATGCTGCATAGGAGTCAGATGTGGTGGTACAGGTCAGTATTCCCTACTTGGTAGCAAAGTTTCAATAAGGAGAAAGTCAACTGGGTGTCTGTACTAAGACCAGCACCAATATAGATTGAGAAAAATGTAATCGCCTATCAGTAACCTTGGTCTGAAATAGCCAATTGATGAAATCCTTAGTAGCAGGAATGTCCAGAACTGTATTATCTTATCAGAGAAAAACCATCTGCATGTCTTCTGACAAGCTCTTCAATTATAGTGGCTTCTTCTGGAAAACTTTAAAGAAGGAACAAAGGGGAAAAGAAAAGACTTTGTACTTAATGTTTTGTTTGATTTTTCAACATATGCTTCATGTCTTTAAAACTCTGGAAATAGGTATAGAAATCTGTAAAATCTTCAATTGATAGCACAGAAATTGCTGCTATGCTTGAGTGTATATGGGGGAACTGTTCTTGTCATCATCAGCATCCACCTAATGTCAAAAGGTCCAAAGGGAGGGCCCCAGTATATCAAGTGGAGTTGAAGAGGGTACCCACTAAGAGGGTTAGGGCTACTCTGGAGACCCCAAAATACCAACACACCGGGTCCTGCCGAATCAATTCGAGTCGAGTCTTCTCAGCCAAAGAAAAGTAAAATTTATTAAGAGTTCGCTCGCATTAGACACAGAGTAAGTCTGTGCTGGGTCATTCTATGGCGCTCTCACTATTCCATGGTGCTCTCACCCCACGTGGTGTGAGTCTTATATACAGAAGGTTGTGTGAGGAATCTAAGGGTGGTCTAGAGGAGGAGTTTGGGAAGGGTCTTCAGGAGGAGTTAATGAGGTTAATGAGTGATTAAGGGTGGGAGGTAGCTGGAGGCTACATACAATGGTGGGCTAGGCTAGTTATTTTGATAGGCTCAAGGGTGGGAAAGTAAATAAACAAGGGAGGGCTAGGATAGTAATTAGGAGTTAGTAACTAGGCTAGAGGTCTGGGTCCAGCCACAAAGTAAGGCTTATTGTCTTATGCAAATACCTCATCAAATGAGACAATTTAATGGAGTCCAGGGGAGGTTCCCAGAGTCTGTAACTCAAGGACTCAAGGAGAGCTCCAGGGGGCTCCCAGAGCCCATACCTCATCAGAGTGTCATGGGATAAGATGACATGGGTGAATTGCAATCTGCACTTTTGGAGGGAGTGATCACATTTATGAGATCACATATTCATTCAGGTATTAAAATACTAAGCAACATAAACTTTGTACAAGATTGTTTTTATACTTTATATTCACCATGTCATAACGCCATATTGCTTATGTACCGTAGTTGTTGCTCATTTCATTTGATTGTGTTGATTTGAGGTATCCTTAAATTATACTACATTATTTCCTCCATTTCCAGATCAGAAACTGCTTTACTCAGGGCTCCTGCTTTTCTTTTCCAAAAATGAGAGCTGTGCTAGCAATGTGAATGCTCAAAATAAATGATTTGTATTTTCCTATCAAAAAAAATCTTCATTGACTCCCTACTTCCTCTAAGATAAAACATGAAATTTTCAGTCAGTCACTTAAAACTCTACTCAATATAATTCTTATGTATTTTTTTTCCTGCCTTATTTCATTTTATTCACATCCACATATTTAGCATTCAGGCTAAACTGGATTACCAAATAGTGTCTGACCTCAGCATTCTTCCCACAAGTTTTCCATGACTGGAATACTCCCTTCTCACCTCTGTCTCTAAAAATTTTAATCTTTATTTAAGGTTCAGCTCAGCTGCCAACGCTTATTTAAAGCATACCATTGTTGTGGTCTAGGTGTGCTGGAAACCCCAAAGTTCAAGGTCAAATGACAAGGGTCTGCCCTCAAAAGAATTTCATTCTAGCCTTCTTTTAGTCAGAGACAAGGTTTATTAAAACACAGGTTGGGATGGGAAAGATTAAGAATCTTCACATTTGGTTTTGTTTTTTTTTTTAAGCAATCAGGGTTAAGTAACTTGCTCAAGGTTACACAGCCAGTTATTTCTGGGTGTGGTGCTGAGTGTCTTAGCCCGGGATTCGATCTCCAGGTCTTCTCAACACTGGAGCCGGTGCTCTTACTTGCTGTGCTACCTGGCCGCCCCAAATCTTCACATTTGTTGATGAGGTATGGGCTCTGGGAGCCCCCTCTAGCTCTCCTTGAGTCCTTGAGGTATAGGCTCTGGGAACCCCACCTTGAACTCTGATTAAATCATCTAATTTGATGAGGCATTTTCACTCATTCACCTCATTAACTCCTCCTGAAGACCCTCCCCAAACTCCTCTAGACCACCCATAGATTCCTCCCACAACCTTCTGTATATAAGACCCCATCTTGTCTCCATGTATGTGAAAGAGCCATAGAATAGTGAGAGCACCATAGAATGACCTAGCACAGACTTACTCTGTTTCTAATACGAGTGAACTTTCAATAAACTTTACTTTTCTTTGGCTGTGAGAAGACTTAAGTCAAAATAATTCAGCAGGACCCGGCAGGTTGGTATTTTGGGGTCTCCAGAGCAACCCTAACCCTCTTTATGGATAACCTCTTCAGGGAACTAATAAAACTTTGGTGCATTGAACTGAAGTGAATTGAATTGGCCAACATACTGATGATGAGCTTCTCTGATACTAAGTTATTCTGGTCCTCCGGCAGGAGACACAGTTACTTTGTTGAGTCAATACTGAATCTGTTTGGGTACCTAAAATTTTGGATGCATTATGATCTTACACTGTTGAAGAGGTACCCATAAAGAGGATAGGGTTGCTCTGGGGACCCCAAAATACCAACACACCGGGTCCTGCCGAATGAATTGGACTCAAATCTTCTCAGCTAAAGAAAAGTAAAGTTTAAAAGTTCACTTGTATTGGACAAAGAGTAAGTCTGTGCTAGGTCATTCTGTGGCAGTCTCACACACATGGAGACAAGATGGGGTCCTATACAGAGAAGATTGTGGGAGGAATCTAGAAGTGGTCTAGAGGAGGAGTTTGGGGAGGGTCAATGTCTGATTAAAGGTGGGAAGTTGCTGGAGGCTCCCTGGAGACTACAGACAATGGTGGGCTAGGCCTGTTCAAGGGTGGATTGATATTTTGATAGGCTCAAGGGGTGGGAAGTCTAGTAACAGAGGTTTGGGCCCAACCACAATGTAAGGCTTATGGCCTCATGCAAATGCCTCATCAAATAGGATTTAATCAGAGTTCAAGGGGGCTCCCATACCTCACCACTGTCACATAACTGCATGATTTGACCTAGTTGAATCCAAAGTAAGGATACATCAAATACTAGAAATTAACTACAAAAGTTTGACCTTCTATGTAGGGGAGCAATAAGGATATAAACAAGGAATAAATGAAACAGGATTAAGAGAAGAGTTGGCAACAAGGTGGATTGGAAAAGTTAGAGAAGAAACCAGTGTAGGGAGCAAGTACTTCTTACAAAATATGTGTGATGTAATTGGTAATGGTACACACAAATGCAATTGACTGACAACTGACTGATCCTAATTTACTTTTGGTTCCCAGGCCATGAATTGCCTGGAGCTGACCAGACATTATCACTCTGGCTTTAGATTATTTTGTTAATCTCCCAAACTCTCTCCTCCCCAGATTCTTTATGAACTTTTGCTGTGGTGATACTGTGATGGAGGAGTTTGCTCAAATAGCCTGGATTCATGCCTTTGTTCCTGGTTGGGAGCTGTAAAGTAGAGAAACTTAAAAAGAATTTAATCTAAGCTGACTTCCAACTCTCTGTGTTCCATTCAACCAAGTCGGAGCAAAGGTGAACTCCCTTTTGTCTAGGTTGCCCTAGTCTGGGGTTTTTATTGTTTGTCTTCATTCTTGAAGAAGACCATGGCATCAGAAAGGTGATGCCATGACTTGCAATTGGATTGGATTTAAGTGATGGAGGGCTGTGCAAAGTTACTAGCCTCAGTTTCTTTCCTGGAACAATCTGTGTTCCATGGCAAGATATAGATCAGAATGGTTGGAGATGGCCTAGCCCTAGTCAGGGATAGACTTGATAAGAAAGAAATCCCTTTGTCCAAGATTGAGTGATCAGTCTGTCCCCTAGTTTCTCATTAGAAAAGACCCACCTTCATTATAATATTCATTGCTCTCATTAAAATTGTTAACCAATTGATTGACACCCTCAGGTACACCTACTCTTCTAAAGCCTTGAGTGGTTCCATGAAGTTTCTTTGGCATTCAAGAGTGTCACCAACCCCTTTTATTAATTATTGCTAGCATGATTGATAAAATGATCAATTACCCAGAAACTCAATCTCTTGAACTTTTATACATCACAGGAAATTCTCCAAAGCTATAAGAGGACCATACAAATGTGAAACACAGAGGATAGTCTGTCGCTGGGCCTTAACCCAATTTTTTCCAGTTTAGTAGACAGAACTTATCTGAGTTTATACTATATGGGCACAGTTTTCAAAGACAGTCACTTTCACACCAGGACAAGGAATCAGAGAAGGGCTTTAGTGGATGAAAGTAGATAATTTTAAAAAATTTTAATGGGGATGGGGAGCTGCCTAATTACTATAGATTGTAGACTAGATCTCAGATGAGATAGAGGTTGCTTATTAGAGCACACAGACATGTAACAGTTTGTTCATATGGTTAATTCAAGCCAAAGGAAAGCCCAACTTTCACGTGAAACATATAGACAATCCTTTGGCACACACAGGAAAAACTTCTGAAGATGGAGAATTGGAATCCTTTTCATGTGAGTGATTTTTTTCCCCTCTCTTCACAGAATAAAGTTATTTTGAGTGTAAGTTCCTCTGAGTGCACGATCACCAATAGTAGCATTATAAACTGCTATGTTCAGAAGTAATTCAAGGCTTGAGACTGCAGAAGAAAAGGTACTCTATCAACATAAGGCATTATTACTATTCAAGACTGTAATTCCAATTCACTCTGCATGTAGCTTTATTCTTACCGATTTTCCCATTTCACTGTCTCTGTTATCTCAATTGCACTTTTTTTTCCCCAATAGCACCATTAATTCTAGGAGTTTACTTTCAAAGGAATTTCACTGTTTTACAAGACAACATAGGCCGTTTGCTCTCTGTTTGAGCATGTACTATTTTATTCTATAATATACAGAACCAGTTTAGTCTAATTATTTTTGACAATGTGCAAATGTTTATACATTTCTTCAAGGAGAAAATAGCACAATTATATCTCCTCTTGACAAAAAATGGAGGGGGAGGGGAATTTTCTTTGTATAAGAAAGCATATTATTTTCTCCCCAAGATGACTCTGAAACCCTGATCTTCTAAACTGCTGAGATGGAGAATTAATCAAATCATTCTTCATTGCTTTGTATAGTCAACTTAACCAAACTAATGAAAATTACATGTATATGACATTTGGACCTTTTCTTGACTAACTCAATAGGGCTGATTTATAAAGCCTAGAAATTAAATGCCTCAGCTTTGTTTAATGTCTTTTGTGGTATGGTCATGAGAGGTCAGAGTCAAACTTAGACTCCACAAGCTCCTTCTAGTGCTGTATAATCTAGGATTCTTCAATGTTTTGTACATTATTCAGTGGTTCCATTCTACTATTTCAGTATTAGTGATAAAAAAGTAACACTTAATAAGACTCTGCATTCCAAATAAAATCCATTGTTAAAATGTTTCAGAAAGACTTACCTATTACAGATGTTATTGGACCGACCTTGGGGCCTTCAGGAACCCCTGTGTAACTGAATTCCAAATCTATAGAAGTCTTGTGCAACGTGGACCACAAAGTTGGTGTCTGGAACAATAAAAAGATGGATGCAGCATCTTTTGTTCTGTCTCTCATTTTAATACCCTTTGATTATTTACCATTGCTAATTCAAAAGCACGTACAGCAGACAGGTAGCAATAATGAAAAGTCAACTAGTCCCTAATCCTAAACGAATCCCTGGTCAACTAACTACATCCTTTCTTTATTAAAAAGGGTGGGGTGAGAGAGAAAATGCCCAAGTCTTTTGTTCAAAACAAATTGCTAACATGAAGAAAAGACCTTTGCTTCCCATGAGACTTAGGCATTAAATTGTCTAAGCTGGTCAAATAAAAGAGCCCATGCTATCTGCTTTCTCACATGCTCTTTATGCACTGGCAGAATTTTCATTACATTCAACATAATTTCTATAATTTTCAGAAGAAAACTCTTTTTCCTCTTTCTAGAAGAAATTGTTTTATATAGTTTTGGGTCTTTTTATCAGACAAGGGAAGTTTGGGAAAAGAAAAAAAAATCTTCCTGGGCGGCTAGGTGGCACAGTGAGTAAAGCACCATCCGGAGTCAGGAGGACCCGAGTTGGGTTCCTGCCTCAAACACTTACAGCCCCCCCCCCCCACACCCACACAAAAAATAGCCCATTAAACTTGGGCAAGTTACTTAACCCCAATTGCCCTCCAAAAAAAAAAAAAATCTTCCTGGCTTTTCTCTAAGGAAAGAATGAATGAATAAGTGAAAAAGTATTTATTAAGCACCTAGCATGTGCCTAGAGGAGTGCTAGGGAAACAAATACAAAAAATAGTCCCTGACCTCAAAGAGCTTGCATTCTTTTTTAAAAATTAATTACTTAATTTAGTTTTAATTTTCAACATTCACTTTTATAAGATTTTGAATTCTAATTTTCCCCCTTCTTCCCTCCCTGACACAGCATGCAATCTGATATAGGCTATGTGTGTACAATTGTATTCAACATTTCCACATTAGTCATGCTGTGAAAGAAGAATCAGAACAAAAGGGGAAAATCACAATAAAGAAAAAAAAGAGAAAGTAGTATTTTTTGATCTGCATTCAGCCTCCATAGATCTTTCTCTGGATGTGGATACCATTTCCTATCATGAGTCTTTTGGAATTGACTTAGATCATTGCATTGCTGAGAAGAGCTATGTCTATCAAGGTTGGACATTGCAAAATGTTACTGTTATTGTGCACAATGTTCTCCTGTTTCTGCTCAGTTCACTCAGCAGCAGTTCATGCAAGTCTTTCCAGGTTTTTCTGAAATTAAGCTGCTCATCATTTCTTATGGAACAATAGTATTCCATTACATTCATATACCACAACTTGTTCAGTCATTCCCTAATTGATGGGCATCCCCTCAATTTCCAATTCTTGGCCACCACAAAAAGAACTGCTATAAATATTTTTGTACATGTGGGTCCTTTTCCCATTTGTATGATCTTTTTGGGATACAGACTAGAAGGGGTATTGTTGAATCAAAGGGTATGCACAGTGTATAGCCCTTTGGGCATAGTTCCAAATTGAAGAGCTTATATCCTAATGGAGGAAAACAACATATGTTGGGAAACTAGAGTGGAAGGTTGTGAAGCAAGGGCATATTTATGGTGCAGCATGTTTTGAAGATGGACAGAAAATGTCATGGTGACCTGAGTCTGGGCAAGAAAAGGCAAAAGCTTATGTAGGGCCCTGGGGCCCAGCAGTAAAGAGTCTGAGTTCCAGTAGAAGGTAGAGGGCCAGAGTACAGGCAACATGGTTTGGAGATGGTAGGGAAGTGAGCAAGAACAAATTTGCCTTTTGTTTTGTCTTGTTTCTTTTTATTTTTGGTAGGGAGAATAATGAGTTCTATTTAAGACATTGAGTTTGAGGTAAGAGGCAGCATGGCATAATGGATAGCAAGTCAGTTTCAGAGCCAAAAGGACCTGGAGTTTCTCTTATCTTTGACTCATGCTGGCTATGTGATCATGGATAAGTCACTTAATGTCTTAACCTCTAGGCCACAGGTACCAAATTCCTGCCTATTATGAGGTCCCAGTGAAGCCTGAACGAGATTAAGATTTATTAGGGAAATACTTAACAAAACAAATAAAAATTCAATGCAACATAGGTAATATCAATTTGTGGTTTTCTGAGTTAATGCATGGCCTATATTTTCATTTGAGTTTGACACCATTGATTTAGTCAACTACCAAAGATCATTAGAGGAAATGCTGACATATTGTAGAGGGAGTTTCCATACTCTGGAGTTCATTATCATGATGAAATCATAGATCTAGCCTCTATTTTTATCCCTTGAATTTGAGATGCCTATATGAAATATCTATCAAGTGGTTGACAATAATAGATGGAATTTAGGAAAGACAGTAGAATTAGATAAATAGATTTGGGAATCATCTGTATAAAACTGGCTTGAACTAATGGAAACTGATAAAATTTCTAGCAAACCGTGTATAGCAAAAAGAGGACCCACTAGAGGACCTTGAGAATACCTACACAAAAGAGGCAGAAGAAGATGGATGATGTGCCAGTAAAGATATCTGAGGAGTAATCAGACAGGTAAGAGGAGAACCAAGAGAAATCAGTCTCACAAAAGTCATGGAAGGAGATAGTATTCAGGAAAAGGAAGTGATCCACAGTACAGATAGCTGTAGAGAAGTCAAGTGGGATGGAATTCAAAGGATTAAGAAGGCCTGGATCTGGTGCTGATTCCATCACCTTACTGAAGAAAAATGGCAGCTTTCAAAGCATCACTTTTCATGTAAGCAAGATGAGAGAGTTGTACCAAATGATCTCTAAAGACCTTCTAGCTCTAAAATTCTATAATCAGTAAGTTTCTACCCAATTTAAATATGTTTAGAAAAGACATAGTGAACATATTAGCCAGCCTTTGGGGCACATTATCATAATCATGAGTCTCCCCTTGGCACATGAACAAGTAGAACCTCCAAATTCTTCCTAGTTATGGGAAAGAGAAGGTGAAATTAAATTTCTGTAATGGAAGAATATAAATATTTCTTTATTCTCCAGTTGGGCCATGGGGAAGAAGAAAAGATCTCTATTTGATAGTCTCATAGGACATTCAAACTTGAGTTAACATAATTTCACCCCTTCATTTTACAGATAAGAAAACTAAGATCCATTGAAACTATGCCCCAACAGCTCTAAAACTGAGAATACTCTTTGACCCAGCAATACAACTGCTAGGTTTATACCCCAAAGAGATCAAAGGAAAAGGAAAAGGATTCATACATGCAAAAATACTTGTAGCAGCTCTTTTTGTGGTAGCAAAGAACTGGAAATTCAGGGAATGCCCATCAGTTAAGAAATGGCTGAACAAGTTATGATATATGAATGTGATGAAATACTACTATACTATAGGAAATTATTTCAGAATGAGAAGACCTGTATAAACTAAGGCAAAGGGAAGTCAGCAGAATCAAGAGAACAATGTATATAGCAACAGTAACATTGTAAAGATAATCAACTATGAAAGACTTAGTAACTCTGACAATTACAATATCCACCACAGTCCCAAAGGACTCATAATGACATGTTATATACCTCCATTTAAAGAAATGATGGATTCAGAGTGAAAACTGAAGCATATTTCCTCTTTCTTTTCCTTGTTTTTTTTTCTTTCAGAGCATGACTAATACAGAAATGTTTTGAAAGACTTCATATGTATAATAGGTATTCTAATTCTTGCCTTCTCAATGAGTGGGGGGCAGGGAAAGGGTTGAAGGGGTAGGGGATAGAATTTGGTACTGGAAATAACCTACACTGGCCAAAACCCCCCTACAATCCAAAGAAATTAAGCAATTTGGCCAGGGTCACATAAGTACAATCAACAAAGCCAGAATTAAAATCCAGTCTTTCTGATAGTTTGGTGCACTTTCCACTATGCCATGCTGTATACTTCCCTATGCCCCGCCCCCCAGCAATAGGATTAATACTAACTTAACTGTCATACAGGTGGACCTCTCTAAAGCTTATTTCTGAGGTACCCAGAAACACTCAATATAAGCACCCTAATAAACTGGCAACACAGACCTGGTTCTGTGAGTAAATCATCCTTGTCTCTTTTGAAAGCTGTATCAGCTGGACATGACTCTTGAGTCACATAACAAACTGTACTATAAATTTAAGGTGATCTATTAAGTGTGTCAGGATCTG
Organism: Petaurus breviceps papuanus; assembly: GCF_028583685.1. Classification (NCBI taxonomy): domain Eukaryota; kingdom Metazoa; phylum Chordata; class Mammalia; order Diprotodontia; family Petauridae; genus Petaurus; species Petaurus breviceps. The sequence goes on along the minus strand of NW_027187360.1, from coordinate 16,657,302 downwards.
TTCTTCCCTCCAGGTCCTTTTCAAGGAGAACTGAAGTGGCATCAACAAACTGTCTTGTGATGGCATCAGAATGTTGGCAGGTACATAATTTTTATTTTATATGTGTGTATATAGATGTATAGATAGATAGATAGATAGATAGATAGATAGATAGATAGATAGATAGATAGATAGATAGATAGATAGATAGATAGAATATTTATTTTGCCAAAGTTAACAGTCCATGTAATCAGGTACATCAATCTGATAACCACAGAAGCAGCTATTCTGCTTATTTAAAAAACTAGTTAAAAAATGTGAAGTGGATGACAGTAAAGATTTGGCCAGAGAATATAAGGACACAACCAGAAATGTCCTTTTACTGAGTGTTTCCAGGGAGCCATGTCTGGGGTGTCCAGGATTATGTGGTCCAGGAGAGTGGTGGAAGGAGGCCTACAGTGAACCAATCTGATGTAGAAAGAACATGAGGAAGAATAATAAATAAATGTGGGAAAGCAGTTGGGAGCCAGATGATGAAGACTTTAAATCCCAGGATAAAGAATTTGTATCTTAGAGACAAGGGGAAATCACTGAAGATGTTTGAGGAGGGAAATGATATGGTCACACCTGTATTTTAGGAATAGTAATTTAGCAATGTAGGGTAGCTAGGTGGTGCAGTGGATAGATCACTGGGCCTAAAGTCAGGAAGAATTGAATTCAAATCTGGCCTGAGACACTAGCTGTGTGACCCTGGGCAAGTCACTTAACCATATTTCCCTCAATTTTCTTATCTATAAAATGAACTGGAGAAGGAAAGGGCAATCTATTTCAGTATCTTTGCCAAGAAAAGCCCAAATGGGGGCAACAAAGAGTCAGACATGACTGAACAAAAAATTTGTCTTTTGTGTGAAAGGAATAGCAAGGAAGAACCTAAAAGCAGAGAGAGACCGATCATTAGGCCATTAAAACAGCCCATAACAGAGATGATGAGGCCCTAAACCAAGTTAGTAACAAAATGAGTGGAGAGAGGAAGACTAGCAAGAGATGTTGCAGTGACAAAATCCATAGGACTTGGCCACTTAGGGGATATTGCAGGGATATGGGAAAGAGAAGAGTCAAGAATGACCCTGAGGTTGTGAGCCTAGGTACTCTGAAGGATAGTACTACCAACAACAGAAATAGGAAAGTTTGGAAGAAGGACAAGGTTTGTGTTTTATGGATTATGGTGAGGTTTTTTGGTTTGTTTTTGTTTTTTGTTTGTTTAGTTTTGGTGGGAGCAGGATAATGAGTTCCATTCTGGATGTTTTAAGTTTGATATGCCCTATGGTTATTTCTAGATTTAGTGCTTTTGGATAGCTCCTGATGGCAATGTCTCAGAGGATGTTAGTGATGTTGGATAGTTCAGAAGAGCAATTAAGGATAGATCTATCAATTTGAACTTAAGGTGTATGACATATGATGTAAACAATACTTCTTAGCTATACCTTGGATACCAACACCAGTCACCTGTTTATTATTGGCTCTTCTTAGTAATTCTCTCTTTGATTTCAAAGGCCATGTATAGGTAGGTTCTGTAATATCTCAGAAATTACAAAAATTCATGGAATTCTCTTACTAATTTTCTCAGACCTGTCTTGGTGCAAACCAGGGAAATCTTTTTTCCTCCATAGGGTAAGTGCCCCCTTTCTTAACCCCAAACTACAAATTTGGAGGCTTAGACAAAATCATTGTTAATATCCTACATTTATTTTTTTTCTTTTAAAGCAATCAGGGTTAAGTAGCTTGCTCAAGGTTACACAGCCAGTTATTTCTGGATGTGGTGCTAAGTATCAGAGCCCGGATTTGATCCCCAGGTCATCCCGACACTGGGGCTGGTGATCTTACTCGCTGAGCCACCTGGTCGCCCCTAATATCCTATATTTATTAACAATACCAGACAAACATTTTAATGGAGGGTAGAAAATTTGCAGCCTGGGGCACTTTTTTTTTTGCTCTCTTTTCAACCAATTGGGGAAGAGGAGTGATTGCTGAAGATAAAGAATAGAGATTCTAACTCTAGATGGAAAGTTTCCAAGGACTGCACTTTGAGAAAACAAGACCCAATGTAATGGGAATGCAAATTTGGAAGATCTTCCCTGCCCCTAGGCTAAAGAGCACCTGAAGCCTAGGGTGGGAGGCTTGTTTTTCAGTAGATACTTTTTGATTGGCCAGTGGGTCCAAAAGGTTGTTACATTCTCTGAGCCAGGAGAAGGCTATAGAAGCCCTGAAGTGTAGCTTTGTTTTGGGGCT
>NW_027187360.1:16603464-16654934 GCF_028583685.1 Petaurus breviceps papuanus | reverse complement strand
TGAAAAACCCAGATGTTGACTGGGTATGGATGTAATGGTTGGACAGTTTGGAGACTGTCTATTTGATCTGTTTCTGTCTTGATAATTCTGTCTGTATGTTCTGAAGTTCGGGGTGCTGATCTTTTTCCCCTGAACTAGGTAAATAATATACATCTGACTGATTAAAGTAAGCTTGTTAACCCATTTTGAGTTGCTTTCCTTTATCAAAGCAGATCCAAGAACCTGTGTGAGCAGCCACCCTAGGGACGACAGGGTGCTTGCTGCTACACCCAACAACCAAATTTCTATTTTACCAACTGTCTTAATCAATCAATCAATCAATCAATCGATATTGATTAAGCACCTACTATGTGCCAGGAACTGTGCCAAGCACTAAGGCACCATGCTAAACATGGGACTTCCACAATCACCTGGTCTCAGCTCCAGTTCTTTTCAATTATATGACGGTCTTCTCTCTTCTCACTCTTTGCTCTTTTTTGTTCCAGTTTCTCTATATCCCTATGTTGTGTACCCAAACTTAAGGAGAAGTACCTTCCGAAAGTCCACTGAAAACTAATCTACTGAATGTCACTATATATATTCCACCTTAAAGGTCCTCTATCATCCCAAGGTTCTGTATAGTGTAGCCCAAATATTCTTAACCATCCTTCCAAGTTTCCATGATACTAGAGATTCTCCATCCTCCTTCCCAAGGTCTTCCAAAGACTCTGTGATCCTGGGTCTCAGAAACCTAAAGTTACAAAGTAATCTGCCTAAAAATTATAATTAAATAAATAGTTGTTGAGTGACCCCATGGGTGACATAGATTATTATTTTTGGAGAAGTTTTCTTTGATTCCTTCTATTGTTCATAATCAAGATAATCTTGAAGAACAAGGAATGTGGTTTGGAATTGTGGATCTTTCAAATCAGGCATTAAAAACATAATGTTACTAATCCAAAAGAATAATTTAAATGAAAATAAATGTGCTAGGTGCTAGGGATATGAACATTGTAGCACAATTTCAATCTCAAGAAGCTTACAGTTTGATATTTATAGACTAAAAATATAGGTATATAAAAAACAGCTGCAACATTTATATTCTTTTTTTTTTTTTGACACCTAAAAGCAGTTTATTGTTTCTCAACTACACAAGAACAAGGGAGTGACCAAACAGCAAATGGAGACAAGCCGGCCCGGAGGCGGCACAGCAGGGGGGAAGTCAGGTGAAGGTAGAACCGTTCCAGCCCACGTTGGCTGCATTCATGTCGTGGTAATTGATATAGATCCTGTCCCCGGGAATTTTGAGGTGCTTGGTGAGCAGCTCACAGAGCTGTTTGTTGTAAGCCTTGTTCTGGGGCCCGCCGATCTTGCCGATACTGTGCAGGATGCACAGAGCACACGGGTCCGAGGAGCCCCCGAAGGCCATCAGCTGGTCGGCTGAGATGTGCACTGCGATGTACTGGGCAGGCTTGCCCGTGGCCTTGGCCAGCTGCGTCGTGAGCTCGCTGAGCAGGGAATCAGGCACCGCGGAGCGCGGCACGTTGGTCTGCACCACGAACATCGGCATATTGGCGGCGGCTTGGGCGGGCGGCGGCCCGGGGAGGCGGGAGTAGGACTGGGCCTGGAAGAGGAGAGCCACGGGGCCGGGACGAGCCGAGTGAGCCTCTGCACGTCCGCACCCACCGAGCACCGCGGCTGCAACATTTATATTCAATCACGAGCATACACAGTCTCCTCTGTTCTTAAAATCACATGAGATACTCATATCCATTTTACAGATGAGGAAACTGCAGCTCAGAAATGTTTTGTGACTTAGCTATGATCAAATAGCCAATAAACAAAAGAGACCATATCCAAACTCAGGTCTTATACTAGTATCATATCCAGTGTTCTTTCCTCTGTACCATATTAGACATAAGCAAGAATGGGTTAAGAGCAAAGTAGAAGTTGCCAGGCAAAGTGCTATGAGAAATTTCAGAAGGGAACAAAACTTTTTCATCTGATAGAAGGGAATTACCAAGAACAAATGTTTTGTCCTGGTTTTCATTTAGGTTGGAGAGAGATTTTGAGATTCAGAGGCCTTCTTAAGACCTCTGAAATCTCACCCCGTGCTCAGCAGGCAGTCAGTCCCCTCTGCCTTTCCCCAGGGAGACGAAGCTTGTGATAAAGTGAAGAAAAGGTAGAGTATTTCAAACCTTAAAGGGGGGTAGGGGAGAGAGCCTGTTCTGAGTAGTTCTTGAAGAAAGTTCCAAACATTAATAAAATACCAAACTTCCCAGTTTAGCTTGCAAATCACAAGGCCATAGTTCCCATTTGAAACCCTTGCCATAAACTCAAACAGGGTCACCATGAAGCTAGTGAATTAAAAATGAAAACGCAAGAATTCTCGATGGAGAGTCTGACACATGACCTCATGGAATACCATCAACATATTTCTGAGAAGATCATTTTTGTTGTAATTTGACCATGTTAAGGGTGGTAACTTGCTTCTGTCTGCAGAGAGAAAATAGAGGCACAAGCCGGTGATAAAACCAGCTCTTTGAAGAAAGAGAGAAGTCTTTTCAGCTAAGCAAAGTCATTACACAGAAAGACCTCTGAAGTCAACTCTGATAAAATTAAACTGTCAATTGCCTTCTTTCTTATCTGTGCACACCCCTGTGCTGGCTTACCTTCAAGTGACCAATTGAAAGTATCAGGTTATTTAAGAAAAATGATATAAAAGGGGAAAGGGGCAAAATTAAGAGAAAAGCATGAACAATAACCTAGTGGAAAGGGCACTAGTTTTACAGTCAGAATACCTAGATTTAAACCCTAGCTCGATCATTTAGTTACTAGCTTTATGATTTGAGCAAGTCATTTAACTTCTCTGGTCAATAATCAATAAACATTTACTTAGCATCTACCATGGGTCAAGCACTGTGCTGAGCCTGGAGATACAGATACAAATAAAAGATAGCTCCTACCCCCAAATTTATGTTGCTCATTCTTCCTTTTTAAATGACATCCATGATAATGATACCATGATTTCCTCAGGAATTGGATTTAAATGAGGCAGAATTTCACAAAATCCAACAATCTCACTATCTCTTCCAGAATCATTGAGGTCTAGTGGCAAGACTAAAATCAAGACAATGGGAGATGACCCAGAATGCAGTAGATGACCTTGGCATCTTCAGTGTCTGACCAAGCTCTAAGCACTCCATAGCACCTGCTTCATCCACCTTCATAGCTATTGGAACAAATCATTCTCATCCACCTGTTCCACTGGGGAAAGTCTTCACATGCTTGGGTGTAATGCTAATCATGGCAGCACACCTGAGGACTGCTGCTATGAATAATTTTAAGGGTCTAATCACATAGTATAATGAACTTTCTATTCAGAACTAAACACTGTTCAATAAAGTGAAACATAACATTCATAGCAACATCTTTAAGCAAAGATATCATGATATATATATATATATATATACATATATATATATAGTAAAATTCATATGTGATATGGTACATAGCATATATCATTGCATTCAGTAGCATTCCCCAAAATACTTATTTACACAATCCGGGGGTCCCAGGGTAGGATCTTCCCTAACACAACACATTATGCAACATATATCATTGCATCCCCAAAATCAGGGAGTCCCAGGCTAGTGTCTTTCCTAGCATGACTCATCCTTAAGGAGTAGCAGAAAATACCACACCATCCACTCTTGGTCACTGTTAGAACAATCTCCTTAATACCAAGTGTCCAAGTCATTTTTCATCTTGACTCAAGGTTGACTTTCAAGTCCCATGGCTCTTCCTCTATGGGCTGACCACTCCCAACTTTTGCTTGGATTCACACATAAGCAGCTATGATCCTGCTCCAGGTCTTAGCTCATGGGGACTGCTCCACTCCAAGCTCCTGCCAAACATCAGGCTCGAGCTTCCTCCTCTAAGCAAACAAGCTTAACAGGCAACAACAATACTGACATACACCATTAGCACCATCATCTCAATTCACCTCCAAAGTCCAGAGGCTCTGTAACGTTCACTTTAATAGCTCTCAAAAGGGGCTTAAGCTAACCCTCCCTCCCATGGGCAGGTCTCTGCCCCACAGCTCTATTCTCTTTCAAAGTTCAGAGGCTCCCTCAGCAAGTCTCTGCCATCAGAGGTCTTCTTTCTGTTCTCAGAGGTCTCCTCTCTCTGCCCACTCAAGCTGCTTCTCTCTCTGAGCAGTGTGTTGCTCTCAGTACTGTCCCCCTTAATCTCTGCTTTCTCAGCTTCAATTCTCTTTATACACAGTTCTACTCAGCATCTAATTGGCTAGAGCCCACTTGTACTTATCTGATTCATTAGAGACCACTTGCACATGTCTGATTGGCTCAGCACAGAAACATGTAAGACTGAGGCTGGGAAAATTAGTAATACACACAGAAAAACCACAAAAAATCCCACTTTGCTTGTCATTATTGGTGTAGACATTTGCCTTACTCCATAGGTTAAAAGCCAATTGGTTACCCTCAACCTGGTTTAGTCATCTGCTGAGATGATTTTACTAGGGTGTGGCCTCTGCACATGCTATAGCTTTTTGGAGCCATAAGTGAGAGTTGGGTAGCTGGTGAACACTAAAGGTGAATGAGTGGCCCTGAAAAAGGTTTAGCAAGCCCTCATACCAGAAATGCTAGTCTCTGTGAACACCTCATATACCTATACATTTATTTATAAACATTTATGAAGCATCTATTATGAGCCAAACACTATGCTAAACTCTGAGGTATAAATACAAACAAAAGACAGTCCCTGCACTCAAATTTATAGTCTAACAAGGGAAGGCAAAACATAAAAGATGAAAATGGGAGTCGAAGGAGGGAAGGTATCATCACAGGGATATGGTGCAGAGGTTAAAGAAATTCAAAATGAGTGCAGCCAGATGGGAAATGAGATGGCATCTGAGAAGGGTCTTTCTTGTCTCCCTCTCCTTAAATGGAGGTTTAAAGCTCCATGGAGGTTCATGGCTCCACCCTCCAGTCAGAGAGGTAGAGTGTACAGAGGTGGTATGAGTAACAAGAATGAATGGATCTTACAAGATGATGAGCTCTTTCCTAATGATGAGATTACCGAGGGCAAGATGGAAAAGTTTAAAAAAAAAATACACAAAAACAGTTAAAAAAAAAAAAAAGGCCAGAGCAGGCAAACACATCCAGAATGAGTGCTGCTAGGCAAGAAATGAGGAGATTGGGTCCTGAGAGCCTTCTCTGTAGAGTGAAGAGTTTGGACAAAATGATCTCAGAAGGCTCCTCCTTTAACTTTTATTTCTTAATAGATCTTAGGTAAGCTCCTTAAAAGCAGGGGTTGTCTTTTTTTTTTTTTTTGGCTTGTTTGTGTATCCCCAGTGCTTAGCCAGTTATATTTGATTCTCCATGGCCCCATTTGGGATTTTCTTGGCAAAGATACTGGAGTGGTTTGCCATTTCCTTCTCCAGTTCATTCTGTAGATGTGTTGAGGTTTAGGTTTAGGGCTACTTGAGACCCCAAAATACTGACACACTGGGTCCTGCTGAATGATTTTGACACAAGTCTTCTCTCAGTCAAAGAAAAGCAAAGTTTATTAAAGATTCACCATAATGGGTAGACTCTTAAGGAGCCTGAGCATTTGTGGCACTTGTATTGACAAGTGGGCCAGAACAATCTGACACAGACTGAGTCTGAGGTAGAGTGAATCTGAGCACCTTCATGGATGGAAGATGAATCTTATATACAGACCACTGTGGGAGGGACCTGGGGGTGGTCTAGAGGAGGGGTTTGAGGAGTCTAAAGAGGATCTTGATGGGAGTGAGGTCAGATTCCAGCAACCAAGAGAAAGAGATTTTGATGGGATCAAGGATGGGAAACAGTCAGGAAGGTAACAGACAATGGAGGGCTAGGCTAGTTTAAGTGTAAGAGATTTGGTCACAGATATTTTGATAGGATCAGGGGTGGGAGGTAGCTGAAAGCTATCAGGAGATAACAGACAATGGAGGGCTAGGCTAGGTTAAGGGTAACAGATTCAGTCATATTGATAATGGAAGGCTTTTGACCTCTGAGGAACCAGATCAAGTGGGAAGATTCAAGGGGGTTCCCAGAATCTATACCCCATCATGAGGAAATTGAGGCTAACAGGGTTAAAGTGACTTGTCCAGTTTCACACAGCTAATAAATCTCTGAGGATGTATTTGAACTCACAAAGAGGAGTCTTCCTGATTCCAGGACCAGCATTCTAGCCACAGTACCACCTAGCTGCCTGGAAAGTGATTTATAAATGCTTTTTGACTGACTATTTTGTGACTGCATTTTAATAAGCATTTTAAGCAGAAACAATGAAGCCTTACATCCACACAGACAAAAATGATCAGAAAGGGGCATAAACTATGTATTATCACCATTATTATTTTGATGAATTATATATTTGTAAAGTAAATTATTCTGATTGTATAATTTTATTTGGACCTTATTCCTCTAAAAATTATTTCTGTATATTTGTTAGGGTTACTATTCGATGTATAATTTTTTAGGTATTTTGAAGGGCCTTAAGCCCTGCTCTAACACCATTAAGGGGTATGCTCCCTCTCTCTTGTCCACAGATATACATCTACAAAAAAAAATTGACTAGATTCACTCTAAGATGCCTTTCAGCTCTGTGGTTTGTTCCAGTGAACTGTAAATGAGAGTTGAAATTGGATGACCTCTAAAGTTGGCACCAGCCCCAGCATCCTCTGAATCTCTTATTCTGTGACTTCCAAATGCAACCTCCCAAGTTAACAGAGCTGTACTATTTTTAATTGAATAAATCAGTTTTGTTTAAGATCTTTCTTCCCCTTTCTCTATTTTTTTTTTCTGCTCCTGTTCTGAATCTCACCACTTTGTGCGAAGGCCCACTGCCCAGCAGCTGTTTGCTTGGTCCAATCTTTCTCACAGTTGTCTACATATTTACATTGTTCCTTTGAAGTGTGTTGTCTCTCTCTGGGCCCTGAGCCAGCTTTGTTCAAGAATCTGAAACTGGACCAGAGTCTTCTCCCCCTCCAATTCTGTGAATTCTGTGAATAATTATTTCCCTGTCTCTCTCTCTCTCTCTCTCTCTCTCTCTCTCTCTCTCTCTCTCTCTCTCTCTCTCTCTCTCTCTCTCTCTCTCTCTCTCTCTCTCTCTCTCTCTCTCTTTCTCTCTCTCTCTCTCTCTGTCTCTGTCTCTCTCAGATTTAGACTATTTTAAAAAATGTTAAAGAAAGAAAAAAATTATTCCTATTGATCATTGGAGTGCGTTTAGCTGGTCTGGAAACTGCTGTTGGCAGATATTCATCTGTGTTCATTTGCTCTTAGTCACCAGAAGCAATTTTCTAAATGAGTGCACTAGAGTCCTACATGGGATTCTAGGGGAGATGGGGTTTTGGCCAAAAGAAGTGCATAGAATTCAGCTCTTGGTGGTCTCTTACTGATGCTTTCATCTGTTTCCATCTCATACCTAATTTGCTTTTCCTAATTTAGAAACACTCAGAAGCTGGTTTTGCCCTCTCAAGGTCCTCATTTGATCATGTTCTCAGATATTTTTAACACATTTTGTTATTTGTAATATTCAATACTGATTTCACTGGTATGTTGTTCCCCCCACTGTTGTAGATCGCAGTCACTCAACAAACACCTTTGTGGATCATCATTTTGAATCGTTCTAGCCAAAAAAAAATTTTTTTTTAATTCCCCACACTTCCTGCAGCCCCCACAGTCAGCCTTTTGATGATACACCTCTTTTCACTTAGCCAAGTTCATCCTTGGATGACAGACACACATCCATAGCCAGGACCTCACTTAAAGCTTTCCCAGGTTGGTAGGACCTGCCAGAGATTACACTTTGCTGGCAAAGCTTCTGAGAGCTCAGGGTCACCTCCATACCATGATGAATCGCTGGAGGATGACTTTTGAGTAGAATATATAGGACACTGTCCAGAAATTTTCTCCATGCCATATGTTTATTGAGTTGGAAGAAGAAATCCATGTACTATGTGTGCATTTACAGAGGAAAATCCAGAATGTCAGAACTAAAATGAATCTTAGAAAACATCTAATCCACCACCATCACCCTATCCCCCCTCTCTTTAATTTCCCAGTGTAAATAATTTGCCCTTTAAATGTGTTGGTGTTGTTGGTAGGTCCACTTTTTCCTAACACAGGAAACTTGAAAGACAATGTTGCACTCACAGTCAGACTCGAGTTCTCTGTAAATTTTCTATCTTCCACATTCCACTCCCCCATTCCCCTCTCCTTTCCACCCCCCAAAAGATTGTGCAGCAGCCAGAAATGATCTGATTTGCAGTCTCTATCTTTGCTCCTATTGCAAAAACACCACCATCACCAACAATAACAACACTTCCATATTGTTATAGTATATGATACAAAGGACTGGAGTCTGTCCAGCTTCCAAAGGAAGGAGCTGTATAGGGGCTACAACTTTATTTCTTTTCACTTGCATTGAAATTGATTGCAAGTCAACTGAAAGTGAACAAAGGAAAACTCCAACTCCCTGAAACTTCAGAGTTTATTGATGACTTCATACCTTCTGTTATTATTCTATTACCATCTGATCCTTCCATCTCCTCTATCATCCTATGTCTCTTCTGCCCTTTGTGGCTAAACTCCTTGACAGACCTATCTAGATACTGTGTCTTCACTTTCTTTCCTCTCACTCTCCTCCTAATTCTTTATAATACAGTTTCTGACCTTATCATTCTACCACAAATAATCTCCAAAGTTAGAACTGAGCTCTTAATTGCTAAATTCAGTGACATTTTCTCAGTCCTCATCCTTCTTGACCTCTCTGCAGTCTTTGATACTGTTGGTCACCCTCTCTTCCTTGATACTTTCTTCTCTCTAGCTTTTCCAGTAACATTCCTGGTTCTCCTCCTACCTATCTAACTACTTTTATTCAGTCTTTTTTGCTGGATCCTCAACCATATCACACCCTCTAGCTGGATTCTGTCCTGGGCCCTCTCCTTCTATACTACTTCATTTTTGGTAATTTCATCAGTTTTCATGGATTTAATTATCATCTCTATGCTAACAATACTCAAACCCACCTCTCTTCTAAACCACCCTGCTGACTTCCAATCTTGCATCTCCAAATGCCTTTCATATATCTCAAATTGGATATCTGATAGTCATCTTAAACTCAGCATGTCCAAAACCAAACTCATTATATTTCCCCCTAAATCCTTCCTCCCTCTAAACCTCACTATTTACTTTAGAGGGCATCACCATCCTCTCAGTCCCTCAGGCTAAAAACCTAAGAGGCCTCTCGGCCTCTTCACCATCTCTCACCTGCCATGCCCAACCCTTGTGTGAAGGCCTGTTGATTTCACCTTTGCAGCAACTCTCAAATATGCCTCACTTTTCTTTTCTGACATGGCTACAACTCTGAGACAGACTCTCATCACCTCATGCCTCAACTTTTGCAATAGCCTGCTAGTGAATCTACCTGCTTCAAGTCTCTCCCTATTCCAATACACCTTCCTTTTAGCCACTTATGTTTCTAAAGTACAGTATTGGCCATGCCACAACCTTTCCCCCCACCTATCCAACCCCTACACACAATAAACTTCAGTGACTCACTATCGACTACAGAATCAAATACAAAATCCTCTGTTTGGCATTCAAAGCCCTTCATAACTGAGCACCCACCTACCTTTCCAGTCTTCTTGTCTTTATTTCCATGTTCTATCTGATCCAGGGACACTGGTTCCCTTCTTGTACCATGAACAAAATACTCCATTTCTAGGCTCTGGGGATCTTTTTCTGGCTGTTCTCCATGCCTGGAATGCTCTCCCTCTTCATCTCTACATATTGACTTGCCTGGCTCCTTTTAAGTCCCAACTAAAATCCCATCTTGTACCAGAAGCCTTTCTCAACCCCTTCTAAGTCTAGTTCCTTCCCTCTCTTATTTCCTATTTATCCTGTGTATAGCTTGTTTGTATATGTTTGGGTCCTTGATGTCCTAGAGTATGGGACTAGCTGAAATTATTTTATCTCTTATGAATAATTCCTGTTTTAGAAAAGTTTGAGGGGGTGGTGTGGATGGGAGAAAATGTCTAATCTTCTATCTTGTTGTTCCAGATTGTTCCCCAAAATAGTTGGATTAGTTCACAATTCCACAAACAATGAATTAGTGTCCCAATTTTTCCTCATCTTCTCCAACATTTGTCACTCTCCCCTTTTATTATTTTGTTTTTTTTTAACCAAAAGTGGAAGCTTGTTTAATATTGCTTTACCATCATCCTGAAAGACATAATAATTTGAGTTACACATCTGAATTGATAGGAATTAGAGAATCATATCTTCCTTTTGCATTTAACAATATACAATGTAAAATAAATACATTTACACAAATGGACATTTGTTGGAGGACACAGTATGATACACATCACAAAAATATACAGTCAATTCCTTTACAAATTTGATAGACACCCTTCCATCATTTCAACCAATCTTTCAGGTGTAAAATGGTATCTTAAGGTTGCTTTAATTTTCATTTCTCTAATCAATAATGATTTATAGCATTTTTTCATATGACTGTAAATTGTTTTGATTTCTTCATCATAAAACTGCCTGTTCATATCCTTTAGCCATTTATGAACTGGGGAATGTCTCATATTCTTATAGATTTGACAAAGTTCTTTATACATTTTAGATATGAGACCTTTATGTGATAAACTGTCTATAAAATTATTTTCCCAGTTTTTTGCTTTCCTTCTTATCTTGGCTATATTTGTTTTATTTGTACAAATTTTTTTTAATTTAATGGTATCAAAATTATCCATTTTGCATGTAACTTTGCTCTCTATCTCTTGTTTATTCATAAATTGTTCACCTGTCTATAAGTCCGAAAAGTATTATGTTCCATATTTTTCTAATTTTCTTGTAAAATCTCTCTTTAGATATAAATTTTGATATCCAGAGAAAAGAATTGATAAGAAATAAGCATGTGTAGAATAATTTTACATATATACGTGTGTGTGTATGTGTATGTGTGATAGCCATCTCTGGTGGGGGGGAAGGAGAAAAAAGAGAAATTCACATGATATATTTGAATGGAATAGCAAGTTGTGCACAATAGATTTGTAGTTTCACCTATAATCATCTCTTTTTTTTGGTACTATGTCATGGAAATGCTTGATTTATTCCATGAATTGAAAATAAAATTTAATAAAAACCAAAACACTCTACTCATAAATAAAAAACAAAACAAACACTCTACTCAAAGTGCAACCTCCTATGGAGGGCCTTTCCTTACCTCTTGAGCTACTAGCTCTCTCCAAAGGTGACCTCTTGTCTGTTTTGCCTATGTTTTGAATATAACTATACAGTATATCCCAAAAGTTTCAGTGCAGCTTTAAACTTTCATAGCTTTAAACTGCACAAAAAATTTTGGGATACCCTGGATGTGAAAACAGAATCTATATTCCTTGAAGGCAGATTCTGTTCCAATTTTGTTTTGTTTGTTTGCTTTTTAGTTACCAGAGCATAGCATAGGGCCTGGAACTTCTGTAGGTATTTGATAAATACTTGATTGATTGATTGATTGATTGAACTCTATATCTTCTGATCTGATTAGCAGTCATACAGCTGCCATTGGAAGATAGGCCTTCATGCAAAGAAAAGTTTATGAACCAATCAAAATTTTCTCTGAGCAGCCTGTGTGGGGTAGATCTGTGATATTTCCCAAGCAAGAATGAGAATTTGTGGAAATAACATCTCCAAAATTCCCTTTGGGTATGAAAGGCTTTGAGCCTTACTCCTACAAATGTTTTTGTCTTCCATCTTCTCTCATCATTTTGGCTTCTTTGTCATTAGAATTCAGAACCGTACTTTCCTGATCTACTTAATGGATATAATTGAGAAGACAATGGGAATGAAGCTTTCAGACTTCTTAACATGTCTTGCCAGTGAAATGATGGGATATTATCTAAATAATACATCACTGACAGCATGGAGATGTTCATGGAATGATGGACTAGCTGGACATCTGTATTTGTTTTTCATTGTCTTGCCAGCTGGGATCACTGCCCATGCCATGATTTCCTTCAGTCAGTAACAGTGCCAGGCCATCATCCCTCTGAAAATGAACTGCTCACTCTGGAAATCCACATCATAATGCAGGCTTGACAAGAAGACAAACAGGAGGTCCGATTTTTTGTCCAAGGCTTTGGTTTGGTATGTCTTTGAATTTTTTTTTTAATTTTGTTTCTAATCATTGGCACAATAACATTGAAGAGGGAATGTCCCTTGTCAAGAAGGATGCTTCCAGATCTCTGTTTTCATTCTTTTTTTCATACATAAGCATCAATCTTTTAAAAGATCCATGGTTTCCATAGTATCCTTTCTACTTCTGGGACAATAATACACTAGGTCACTTATTAGTAGCAGGGCGACCTGAGAGAGAGATAGAAGACAGTATATACCAAGTAAGTCAAACCACCACCATTTCCCCTTAGATCCTGTTGAAAACAACCTAGGATCCTGAATCCAAGAGCCTCAGGAGTAGCAATGCTTCCTAACCACTGCCCTCAGCCACCACAATCCCTAGAGAGATGCAACCTCTTTAGATGTTCGTGCCACAGTTATGGAAGACCCAGAAAGGGAATTTCTTATCACCAAAGTCTTTAGCATTGTCAAAAGCTCAGCATCAGAAATTGTTATGATTTCATCAGTGGAAATGATATAAAAGAAAAAGTGTTAACATATTCTTTGCCAGTATAGCCATGGGTCTACATCTGATTTGCAGCTGAACCTTCCACATATATTGTTCCCCCCATTAGAATGTAAGTTCCTTGAGAGCAGAAACTGTCTTACTTTTCTATTTGTATCCTCAGTAATTGGCATAATGCTTTTTACACAGTACTTAATAAATGCTTTGTTCATTCATTCTTTCATTCATTATATCCTTCAAACATTTCAAAACATCCTGATTTTGTCCAGGTGGGAACTTTTACTGACAGGGCAGATAATAGGCCTCCCCAACTGCCCCTTTCCCTTCACAATCCCTTTAGTAAATGGTTTTATGAGCTGCTGGAGCCTAAAAGCATTGCCCAGTGGGCAGATTTCTTGAGATAAATCTCTCCAAATTCAGCCAAGTTGTTCAATCAAGCAACAAGCATTCATTAAATGCCCCCTATGTGCCAGGCACTAAACCTCTCAGATGACAGATACACAGCCTGCTCTGTCCTCTGTCCTGTACTCAAAAGCTTCCCAGCTTGGCAAAACTTGCTAGATCTTGTCCTCCACTGGCATGACCATCAAGAACCCAGGGTAATCATTACACTACGTCCCAGATCTCAAAGGAAGACTTTAATGGACATTCCTTTTTTCCCCAGTTTGCTAACACTTTCCAAAAGACATCAAATATAAGAATATTACAAAGTGTATTCTGGTTTGTTTTTTTTCAAAATTGTTCTAGTAAAGAACAATAAGACACAAGCTATTTGGCAAATAAGAAATACACTAATGCTAATTCACTGGCTCTGTCCTTTGTATTGTTCCTCCATTTTATTCCTCCTACGTTAATATTTCATTTTGTTTTAAGACTTGGTTCCCTATGTCACCCAGGATGGAGAGGCAGGGGCCTCTCATGGGCCTACTACCATTCTGATTAGTACGGGAGCTTTGGCTTGCTCTGTTTCTGACCTGGGCAAGGTTAACCCTCCTTAGATAACCTGGTACCCACACATACACACTCCCAGGAGCTTGCCATATTGTTGCTGGACTCAGTGTAGATACCCAATTGCCTTAGCCCTGTTGCAGTTCAGAACTCTCAAACTCAAGAGATGATCTGCCAGCCTCAGCTTCTCTATCAGTTGAGATTATAGATGTGTACTACCCCCCCCCCCCCAAACCACACATTGACATCATGAACAGATGACCTAGCCCTCAATGTTTCAGATAAACAAACCTTTATGATGCTATGGTATTTGATGATAGAAGTAAGTAGATGGGGATACAACATGGTGCTGCTCCAGGCCCAAAGGTTCAAATCCCAGCTCTTCTGCTTATTCTGTGTGTGTGTGTGTGTGTGTATGTGTGTGTGTGTGCCTGTCCTTGACAAGTTTTTTAACTTGTCTCAGCCTCCGTTTCTTTATATGTAAAAAAATGAAAAAGAGGGGGGTGAGGTCAGATAGACTCTAAAGTGCCTTCTAACCCTAAATGATCCTATGCTGGTAGTGTTCAGTCAGAAGAAACACCCAAGATCCAGGTGTTAGCCCTGGTGTCTTTGCCTAAGGAAGCTGAGTCAGTGGAATAACAGGACCCTCATTTGGGACTGCTGCTCAAAAACAAAAGCCCCCTTTAGTCAAGTTTTATTTGAGTAGTGAAATTAGGCATTAGACATCATGTCTTCTGATTTCAATCGAATTGTCAGAGCTGCCATATCAAGCAGAGGAGCTGTCTGCAAAAGCACACTGTGGCTTAGGATAAGAGAAAAAAGCAAAAAAATAAAATAAAAAGAGTGAAATAAAACAACAGGCTCAATCTTTGGTGAAGAAAGAGATTAAAGAGAGAGGCGGCACTATTCCCCCATGGACATCTCTTCAGGAAGGGTATTTCATGTGAGCCCCCACTGGCATGACTGCTGCTCCTCTCTTTTATTGCTCTCTGACTAGGCCTGGGTTAGTCTGAGGAAAGTTCTTTTTTTTTAATAGTATTTTATTTTTTCCAATTACACGTAAAGATAGTTTTCAACATTCATTTTTATAAAATTTAGATTTCCAAATTTTTTCTCCTTCCCTCTCTCCTAGCCCCCCCTCCCCAAGGCAGCAAGCAATTTGATATAGGTTATACATGTACAATCATATTAAACATATTCCCACATTAGTCACATTGTGAAAGAAGAAACAGAACAAAAGGGAAAAGCCACAAAAACAAAAAAAAGTGAAAATAGTATGCTTTGATCTTCATTCAGACTCCATCATTCTTTCTCTGGGAATAAATAGCACTTTCTATTGTGAGTTTTTTGGAAGTCTCTTGGATCATTGTACTGCTAAGAAGAGCTAAGTCAATCATAGTTGACCATTGCACAAGGTTGCAGTTACTCTGTATGAAAGTTATTTTTTTTCCTGGAAATTGTTTTCCATTGTTATTGTTGCTAAGGAAGATGAAAAGGTATGTGTGTGTGTGTGTATACGTGTTTGTAGAGGAATAATTTGACTCATTTACTCTAGTTGCCTACATACTCAGAGCAAGTGGTCTCTCTGCAATAGGACTAGAGTCCAATCCTCAGACTAATGATTGGATTTCCCGTTACAGCACAGCACCAAGGGCCTCCTTCTTGCCTTACTGATTTGAAGCATATTGCTCTGTCTTACTATTATGTGCTCCAAAATGGGGAAAGCAGCAATTCTGTACCAACCCAGAGGCTATTATTTTGTCCTGATTGAACCTATCACTTGATGCTTCCCTGGCTTTCTTAACCTGAATAGCTCAGCTCATCACTAATATTCCCCATAAGTCCCATATCATGTCCAAGTTAAGATGTATTTTTCTTCTTTTTCAGTGGCAATGTCTAGTATTTACTGAACAACCACTCTGTGTGTTTCTTATAAAGAATAAAGGCAAGGTCCCAGCTCACAATTCAACAAACATTTATTCAACATCAACTATATACAAAACATTATTCTAGGTTGTTATCATTTAGTCATATCCAACTCTACATGACACCAGATGGGGTTTTCTTGACAAAGATACTGGAATCATTTACCATTTCCTTCTCCAATTGATTAAGGCAAACAGAGGTTAAGTGACTTGCCCAGGGTCATATAGCTAGTGAATCTGAATCCAGATTTGAACTCAGGTCTTCCTGATTCCAAATCAAGTGGTCTATTCACTGAGCCACCTAACTGTCTCTATTATTCTAGGTACTAAATATATAAAAATCTGTAATCCATGTGGAAACTGGGACCATCCCCCCAGAGTGGGTTTGTTTTGCACCTGCCCAGAGTTTCTCTAGGAAGTCCAAAATTTGTCTCATGTCATTTTAAATATTCTTAGTTCTCTTGCAAGCATTGAAGCTGGTAAGACATCACATATAGAACAATTTATTTAGCACTCCCCCACAAAAAAAATAGTACAGTATTTTACTTCATCTCCCTCAATAGTAAAACAAAACAAAACAACTTTCCTCCCCTTTCTGGAGGACACCAAGCAACTTCTGCTCTGATGGATACCAACTTCCATATGAACCTATCCAATCTCCATGATTCATTACACAAACTGAGGGATAGATCTAGGTTTCCCTTTGGTAAACTCCTCAATCAGCTAGGTGGAAGAGCAGATTAAGGGTTGCTTGGAGTAAGGAAATCCTCAATTAAAATCTTGTCTCAGATACTTACTAATTGAATGACCCTGGGAAATTCACTTAACTTATTTCCAGCCTCAATTTCTTCAACTATAAAATGAGAATTGTAATAGCATCTACTTCCAGGGTTGTTGGATGAAAAAATAAATAGATAAATAAATTAGATAAATAAAAATACCCTGAAATGGTCCCTACCCTTAAGGAAGTTATAAGAGGCTTATAACCTATTATACAGGACACATAGAAAATATAGAAAGGGTCAGATAATAGGCAAAAAAGGTGACCTGGGTAATTTATTTTTATCATTATGTGTTTTGGGGGCCATTCCTTCACAAGCTCAATTTTTGATGGCTAACTTTCCCCAGACCTTATTCTAGGTCAACCCCCTTAAGAAGTAACCTTGCTTTTTATTTTCTCCAATTTCCTTGTAATCAAAATTTAGAGTTACATGTAATAGCAAAACTGGTCAATGAGGATCCAGTCCATAAAGCACAAACAATATGCTCTGTCTGTTGTCAATCTATGTGGAGGGTTGATAAGCTGCTTCCAGAAATTCCTGATGGAGGGGGCCTTCACCTCTTCATTTCAGAGCATAACAGGAATCTTTTGCCTGTTTTTTATTGGCTTACTAAATAGTAGAGAAAATCCTTTTAATTGGCTAATGAACTAGAACTGAAGGTATACATAAAAGGTTTAAACAGATGAAAACTTTATCATCTTTAGCAGCTTTGGGGTTCAGAGAAAGAAGAGAAATGAGAGAGAGAGGTAACAGCAGCAGAAGCAGCAGTAGCCTGCCACTCATTCTTTTCTCTCCTTACCCAGCCACCATGAGGCAATGAACACATGATGCTGCCTCTCTTTTTTTGTATGTATTCATTCCAGATCTTAGATGAATGACTATCAAGTCTCAAAGTTAGAAAAGACTGATACATGACCTTGTAAGGTTGGAACATTTGGAAGATCATCCAGAGTCCCAGCAAGGGGAGTCTAAAACAAAGTCTGCAGGAACTGCAATCGCTGAGCCTGGTAAGAAGTTGCCTCTTAGGATTTACAGGCTTGACCCAGCCCAGCACTAAATAAACCCAGCAACTAAGACACTGTGTCATGCAAGAAAGGACCTATACTATACTCATAAGTTAAGTTGGTGAGGACAGCATTTAAGTTTGACCCCATTCTTTCCAGGAACTGAGGTAGTAAAAAAGAGAAAGTCCCTGGTTTGGAAGATTGTTCTATTTGTTATGTCTTTCCAATAAATATTCCTTTGTAAAAACGAATCAATGTTAATTTGCAATTAATGATATTGGGAAGATATTACCTAGGTGGGGACTCATGAGTAATACTATTAACTATTATCCCAAATCTTCAGGGTTACTCCTTAGAAGTTTCAGGGAAGAAGTAGTGTAAGCATACCTCAGGGTTATTGCAGGCTCCAGACCACCACAATAAACTGAATATTGCATGAATTTTTTTTGATTTCCTAGTACATATAAAAGTTAGATTCCCATTATACTGTAGTCTATTAAGTGTGCAATGGCATTATGCCGAAAAAAATGTACCTACCTTAATTAAAAAATACTTTATTGCTAAAAATTGTTAACCATTACCTAAACCTTCAGTAAGTAGTAATCTTTTTGCTGGTAGAGAGCGTTGCCTCAGTGTTGATGGCTGCTGACTGATTAGCTGAGTGGTTGCTGAAGGTTGTGTAGCTGTGGCAATTTCTTAAAATAAGAAAGTAATGAAATTTGTCTCATTGATTGACTCTTCCTTTCAGTTGAGCGCTTAGAGGCCACTGTAGAGTTATTAATTGGCCTAATTTCAATATTGTTATATCTCAGGGAATAGGAAGGGCCAAGGAGAGGGAGAAAGATGGGGAACCATTAGTCTGTGGAGCAGTCAGAACACACACGACATTTATCAATTAAGTTCACCATCTTATATGGACGTGCTTCATGGCACCCAAAACAACAACAATAGTAACATAAAGATCACTGATCACAGATAATGTGCTTTATCAGGTGACTTGAGACAATACCATTATACAAAGGACTGTACTGTGTCAGTCCAAAGGGAGAACTATTTAGGGGTCATTGTAACCTTGTGATAATTCCCATCTCCCTACTATATGTTGGAAGTTGTGACCTTTGGAAACCTTCACCCTACCTTAAATCAGCTATTATTATTCATTGTTCTATAAAGTTCCCTTAGAATGAAATAATATGCTATTTTGTAAGCTCAAGTATATATTATAAAGTTTATTTCATTATAAGAATATATGTTCATTATATATGTGTGTATATAAATATATATGTAAACATACGCTTATCAAACAGAAAGTATTTTATTGCTTCATTTCACTCTTACACTTGGATCATGCAGATTGGGAGTGTGTCCTAAGTAACATTTTCACTATTAAGCACATTACCCACATACAATATTGATTTCTGATGCAATACAAATTTTTCCAGTGCTTCAGGCTTCTAAAAGTATGCAACATTTTCTTATCAAAGGTCATTTACTTTCCATTAAAAATGCTGACAATTGCAATCTTCTCTGAATAGGTTTGTGTTGTCCTTACAGTTGTATAGATGGATGCAACTTCACCTTCCACCAGGACATTGCAAAAATGTATTATTATTATTATTACCCACAAGGGTTATGTTTCCTGTTCTAATTAAATTTTCCAAATGTCCTATCTGCTTCACCCAGCGTTATTTTATTTTAAAACTTTGTTGTAGAGTTGGTTCCTCCAGGAGAATTTGTTTGTTTATTCCTTTTACTCTTTTAATTCATACTCAATCTAACCTGCCAAAATTTGGCTTCTGGACCCAAACAACCAAGTGCAAAATATCAGTTCAATTTAGACCTGGATTTGGCTGAGTGCTCTCCCATGCCCCCCAATCCCTTTCATCTAACCTGCCACAATTCAGCTTCTAGAACCAACCAAAATAGTAACCATTCCTTGATGTCCAAGAATTACCATTGAGGAAATGTGTTCTTAATAGAAACCTCCCCTGTGGACAGCATAGGACTAAAACATAAAAAAGAACTTGTTCTATATTTTTAATGTGACTTCAAGAATAATCAGCTCAAATGCAGCTTTGTAAGATTAAGTTATTATTCCATCCAGAACAAGTTTTGCTAGTATTTCTTTCTAGAGGAGTAAATAATAATAATCATAACATTCATAGTTTTGTAAACATTTTACAAATACTACCTCATTTGATCTTCTTACTATAACCCTGTGAGGTAGAATCTATTATTATCTCCATTTTACAGATGAGGAAACTGAGGCAGGCAGCAGTTAAGCAGCTTGCTTAAGGTCTCTCAGTTAGTACATGGCTAAGGCCACATTTGAACTCAGGTCTCACTGACTCCAGATCCAATGCTTTCTCCATTGTACCACCTTGCAATCCTTCTGTTCCACTTAGCTGGATATTTTCCAAATCAGGCTCCATTTCCATCTGTTGATGGTTTTTGAATCCATTAGAGAGGGGTGAATTGCTTCTAAAGAACATGTTGGGTTTGTTAATCAATATGAGAGCAGCTGAAAAGAATGGGGAACAACAGGGGCCCTGGGGAAGTACTGCAATTAGCCCTGCCAGAGTTTCTGGGCCAGGCTTCTCACAGCCAATACCTGGAGGAAGTCAGGAACCTGTGGCCTCCTGCCAGGACAGGCAGCTGCCACTGCTCAGATTGGCGGGATTAAGCTCCCAGAGACCAAATGAGGGGTTTGCCCAGTGATCAAATCTGTGGGGTGTGCCTGGGGATGAAGGAGGAAAACTTTCTCCAGTTCATTTTCATGACAGGCAGGAGTCATTAAAATATCCACAATAATTAAAGTCCTCCCCCCACCTCCTGTGAGAAGTAAGAGAGGATGATTATTAAAAATAGCAAGTGATATCCCTATACACAGTCTCCACAATCTCATTTTACAATTGTGGTTAACATCAATAATGTCAGACAGTATAATCAAGTTTGCATAATGTAACAGTTCTCCAAAAGTCTTTTTTTATATGACTCTCTCCCAACCTAAAAATGGGAGAGAAAAACAGAAACAGATGCAGAAAGGCAACACTAGATGAAAATATGGAAAACTTCCCTCACTAAAATGACTCTAGAGCAGATTTACCATCAGTGGTCTTTTCAGCATATCCTATTGGTCACAGGTCCCCCTTCTGCCCCTCTTCCCTCATGTTCTTTCATCCAACTGGAATAGATTAGATGTTAGTGTGACACTCAAGACATTTATGCCTATCTTAGCAGAACACAAATTGGATTCTTTTGCAAATAGATACTAACCAATTCTAAGTAGCTGATTTTGCAGGAGCTCAGACAACTATTTCCATAATGAAAAGCCCCTAACTTTCTGACCACTGAAGATATGTGAGTTGCTATGTCAAAGCGACTGAATAAAATCTTGTAAAAGTTTTTTCCCCTTTAACCTCTTTATTTCGTCTCCTCCACTAAAGTCTTTTTATTTAGAGTAGATAGGGGAGTAACACTTTGTGGATATGTAGATCTGCATACAGATAATTGAACTCATGGGAGTTTAGGAAAAGTTCAAAGGAGATCATATAGAAAGAGAAGAGAAGGCTCAGGACAGAACCTTAGGGGACATCTTTAAATGTGACATGTATAAAGAATCAACAAGAGAGACTGAGCATGAACAGGCAAATGGAAGGAGAAGTTGCAGAATTCAGTGTCATAAAAACCTAGTGAAAAGAGTTTCCAAAAGAAGGTGATCAACAATGTTAAATGCTGAAGAAAGAAGATTGAGAAGAGGCCATAAATTTGCCAACTAAGAGATCACTAGTAACTTTGAAGAGAGAAGCTTAAGTTGAATGACTAGGTCAGAAGTCAGAGTGAAGAGGGTTTAGAATAGAATGTGAAGAGAAAAAGAGTTGGGCTAAGAAGTGGAGAAGAGCTGGCAGAAATGGTAGAGTCTAGTTAGTGTTAGTAGGTTTTTTTGGTTCATTTTTGCTTTTAGCATGAAGAAGACTTGGGTATGTTTATAAATAACAAGAAAGGAACAATTAGATAAGCAAAGATTTAATATTAGAAAGTAGGAATTGAAGAGAGTTACCATAAAATGAGGTATAGGGTTAGGGGTGCTTGAGACCCCAAAAATGCCAACACTTCGGGTCCTGCCGAATGAATTCGACTCAAGTCTTCTCTCATCCAAAGAAAAGCAAAGTTTATTAAAAGTTCACCACATTGGGTAGACTCTTAAGGAGCCTCAGTATCTGTAAGGCTTGTATTGGACAAGCAGCTTGTATTGGACACACAACAAGTCTGTACTAGAAAATTTTATGGCATTCTCACACCTCATAGAGGCAAGATGTGGTCTTATATACAGAAAGGTTGTGGGGAATCTAGGAATGGTCTAGAGGAGGAGTTTGGGGAGGTCTTCAGGAGCAGTCAAATGAGGTAAGACTACAGTGATGAGAGATTAAGGGTGGAAAGTAGCCAGAGCCTACCTGGAGATGAAACAATGGAGGGTATGGGAGGATCAAGGGTGGGAGGTAGCTGGACAAAGGAGGGTTAGGCTAGTAACAGAGGTTTGGGCAGAGCCACAATGAAAGGCTTATGGCCTCAGGCAAATGCCTCAACCAGGAAGATTCAATCAGAGTTAAAGGGGGTTCCCAGGACCTGTACCTCATCAGAATGATGTTGTGGGTAATGTGTTAGAGAAGAAGGCAAGGAATCAAGGGAGAAAATGTAGAGGAACATGTTATTTTTTATTTCTTTCACTTCCCAACCTGATATATCCAGTCATTTGTCAAATCTTATTTGTTCTACTATATCTCTCATATCTGTCCTTTTCATTCTACTCACCAAGCTATTACCCGAGTTCAGGCCTTTACTGTCTCTCACTAGGACCATTGCAATGGCCTCATAATCAGTCTCCCTTTCTCAAATGCCCTTCCTGTCCATCTATCCTCCACACTACTGCCAAAGTGATTTTTTTTAAAGTGAGAGTTTAACCATGTTACCCCTTTGCTCCCAACTCCCACCACACATGCTAATTCAATAAACTATAGTGGCTTCTTTTATCTCCTGAATCAAATACCACCTCTTCTGTTTGGCATTCAAAGTTCATTACAACCCATCCTACCTTTCTAGCCTTATTACCCATTATTCCCTTCCATACATTCCATACAGTCCAGTCAAACTAACCTCTTTGCTATTCCTCATGGACATCACTCCATCTCTTGCCTCTATACCTGGAACAAAGTCCCACCTCACCTTGTAACAGCAAGCAACATAGAATTTTTTGCTGTTTTTCTGGATTGAGTTTTAGCCAATCAAGTGTCTTTGATCAAGTCTTGTCTTTCATTGGAAACAGTATTTATTGTATTGTTTGGAGGGAGAGGACTGTATAGAGAGAGGAGCAGAGCTGAGAGAAAAACAAGCATGAGTGAGCTAGGGGAACTTACTTGTGGGGAGGCCTAACAGAAATAATGCTTGTGATGTCGGCGCTCTGTCTGTTGGTCTGTTTATAATTTCTCAGATAAAAGCCCTGTCTGTTGGTCTGTGTTGATTTCTCAGACAGAAGTACCGTCTGTTGGTCTGTTAATTTCTGAGACAAAAGCCCCATCTATTGGTCTTTATGAGTGAATTGAGATGATGGTGCTGGTAATGTGTATTAATATTGTTGTGACCCTGTTAAGCTTTGTTTTCCTAGAAGCAGAAGCTTTGGGCAAGAGCCCCTGGAGTCTGCTGTCAGGCAGGAGCTTGGAGTAGAGCAGTCCCCATGAGCTGAGACATGCAGCAGTAGCAGAGAGCTGCCTACATGGGAATTCAGGTGAGAGTAGGGAGTGGCCAGTCCACAGAGGAAGATACATGGATTTTCGAAGTCAGCCTCAAGTCAAGTTGAGAGAGGACTTTACTTGGACACTGTATTGATTGAGGAGATTGTGATTTATTATGACCTAGGGGTAGATAGTGTTTGTATTTTCTGCTACCTCCTTTAAGGTTTAGAGAAGTGCTAGAGGAGACCCTAGCCTGGGACCCCCAATTTGGGGGATGCAATGATATATACTGAGTAATGTATGTTAGGGAAAACCCTAGCCTGGGACACCCTAATTGTGTAAACAAGTATTTTGGGGAATGTAACTGAATGCAATGATATATCTATGTACCATATGATGATGATGACAGATAGATAGATAGATAGATAGATAGATAGATAGATAGATAGATAGATAGATAGATAGATTAAATGTATATACATATATATGAAATGTTTTGCTTAAGGATGTTGTTATAAATGTTATGTTTTACTTTATTGAACAAGGCTTATTTCTGAACAAAGAGTTCATCATACTATTCAATTAGACCCTTAAAATTATTCATAGCAGCAGTACTCAGGTGCACTGCCATGATTAACATTAGACACCTCTATCAAAATCCCGTTTCCTTCAAGAATGCATCAGTTTACTCACTATTTGACAAAAATTGCTGGGAAAACTGCAAAGCAGTCCAGCAGAAATTACATACAGACTAACCTTCCACATTGTATAGCAAGATATATTCCAAATGGATAAATGCTACCTAAAGGGTGACATCAGAAATAAATCAGAAGATCAAGGAAGAAATTACTTTTCAGATCTACGGATAGAGGAACAGTTCATAACCAAACAGGGGATAGATAAGATAACAGAAGAGAAAATAGACAATTTTGATTACAGGAAATTAAATACTTTTTAAAAACAAAATCAGTACAGCTAAAATTAGTCAATAAAAACACAGTCCCTGCCATCATAGAGCTTACAATCTAATTGGGGAAGATGGCACACAAAAGTTGCACACAAAAAAGCTATCTCTCTGGGGCATGATGGAAGGTTCCATAGAAGTCCAAAAGTAGTATAGTTGTTGGGAAATAGGAAGAAAAACTCTTATGAGTCCCCTCTTTAAATAGTGGCCCTAGAGCCTATGGCCTTGCTCTCCAGTTGTAGACAGCAGGCAGGTTCAGTCTTGCAGCATAATGAGATTTCCCACTGATGAGTTTCCCAGAGAAGGAAGGCTTAATGGAGAGCTCCTGAGAGGTCCAAAAGTGGTTAAATAAAACCAGTAGGCATGTGCTGGAGTCAGCCTGAAGCAGCTCAGGGAATCAGTTGTTACATTTTGAGTGTGAACTTTTATACCTTGGAAACTGACAAATGATACAGATTAAAGTTGATTTATTGTTTTGTTGATTGTCTATATAAAAAAAGAGAATGGATAAGGTTAAATATAAATATAAATTCGTTATAGGACTTCTTCTGATCTTCCTATTTGCTCATACCCCTCCCTGTCCCAATTGTCTTGTGTCTATTTTGTATATGTATATGTTATCTCTTTCAATTAGACTGTAGGCTCCTTGAGGTCAAGAACTTTCTAATTTGTGGGCCTCCAGCACCTAGAAAAGTACCTGATACATAATGACAAATAAGTTCTTATCAATTGGTGCCTTTTATTCTATATAATAGTTATCAATTTCCTTCCATCATTCCTCTACCCAATGTACTAGAAACCTTTCTCTGGTTTTTACAAGAAATGTAAATCCACCAAGCGACATTGAGATTGTCTATCTCTTATCCCTGGCACTTTCTTCAATACATCAACAAAAAGAGCAAAAAAAAAAAATTGATTCTTATGGTAGATGCCACAGAGTTAGAAATGTTGCATGGGGGACAACCAAAGAAAATACCCAGAGCTGAGAGCTATATCTTGTTCAAGGAACAGCCAAGAGACCAGTGTCACTGGATTGAAGAGAATGTGGCAGAGAGTATGGTATAAGATGGCTGGAAAAGTAGGTGGAGATTAGGTTAGGAAGGGTTTTGAATGCCAAACAAAGCAGTCTGTATTTCATCCAGGAGGCTATAGGGAGCCATTGGAGTTTACTGAATTGGGGGAGGGGGTGACATGATTAGATCTGAGCTTTAGGAAAATCACCTTAATGGATGAATGGAGGATAAATTAGAGTAGAGAAAGACTTGAGGCAGGCAGACCCACCAGCAGTCTATGGCAATAATGCAGGTGTGAAGTGATAAAATGCCTAAGTGTTTACTTATGCTCACAGTTGTGAGATTATGGAGACAGGTGAGGATGAGACTTCTGGATATTAAAATTGCCATTGGTTAATTCATAAGTGTGTGTGTGTGTGTGTGTGTGTGTGTGTTGCTGTTGTTGCTTTTTATCTCACAGAGGCTATCTCTTCTCTGGTGACTTTAGTTGCAATTATTCTATATCTGGCATATAATTCCTTTTTTTGAGGGGAGAGGACATTGAAGGCTTGAAGAGATTTGAAGTAACAAATTGTCTTCCTTTCTGGTTGTGTGGTACTGATGCACCCAAAACCTATTCTCACTCTCTTTCTTTGCCTCTTGTTCACTTCCCAAATTAATTTTTCTCTGAAACATTTATTGCTTCAATGGCCAACAATTAGGAAAATACCTGCCTCTATGCCTCTATGATCTTGATTTTCATGCCCAATTCTTCATAATCATTGATAAAACTTTCTAGGTTTCTGCTGGCAGTATTGGTTTTCTCAGAGGAATCATCAGATATGGGTAGTTTTGATAAGTCTTCAGAAGTTCTCTGTTGAGTCTTTAATCTGTAACCAAAAAGACAGTTCAACTGTTAACATGAAATCACCAACAAACACTTACCTTCTTCCTCTAAATCTTACTGGGTGATTTCTTACTTAATGGCTTCTGTGGTTCCAATAAATATGTATGTACACGTACACGTACATAAGTATCTATATAAATAAACACATACATCTGTGTACACATACACATGCACACATACACACATACACACACACACACACACACACACACACAAGAAGATGTTTCTACTCAGAACAGAGCATCCAACTTCCTCTTCCTCAGGAAGACCTCTAACATCTATCTTTTCATTCTAAGTGTTTAGCTATATATTTTTTCCTTTCCTTGTTCTGTGTAACATTTTTCCATTCTCCAACTTCTTGATAAGGATCTAGTCTTTTCTCCTACAAGTCAGATACCTGTCCTTCCCCTTGCTTCATACCCTTGCTTCTGCTACCTTAAGGAACATATAATTGTTCCTAATAACCTAGTGTGGAAAGGTGTTTCTTGAGTCCCTTTACCATCTCCTCCTATATGAAGATCAGTCTATAATTAGAAAAGAAATCACAAGATAATAAAGGAGATTTTAAAGACTGTCAAATACACCCCCCTCATTTTACAAATGTGGAAACTGAGGCCTGTTAAATTGCTTGTCTGGGTAGCATAGGTGATAAGTGTCTGAGTCAATATTTAAGCATAGGTCTTCCTGACTCCAAGTCCAAATTCTACAGTCCAAGTCAATCAGCTGTGACAAATAAAAACATCTCATACTCAATGCAAGTCATTACAAAATGTCTTCTGGTCTCCATATTGGTTGAGTTTTTCAAAAATGTTTTTAACTATTTGTGAGCATTTACATTTCAACCCTAGTCAGTTAAAAAATATTTGTAGCTAGTTACTACCTCACTGCAGGGTCAGTTTAATATTAGGAAACTGAATACAATAGACCACAAAATAATCACATAGTTATATAAATCAATGCAAACAAAAAGCTTTTGAAAAATGTAACACCCATTTCTTAAAAAAAAAACACTAAAAACACAAGAAAAAAATTCATCTTTTCTTAATATGATAAATAGCATATATCCAAAACCAAGAGATAGCATAATATGCAATAAATGTAAACTACAGACCTTTTCAATAAGATCAGTGATAAAGTATTTCCTTTCTCACCTTAATTGCTAAAGAATTTGGAGTGGTAATAATACAAAAAAATTTTGAGGGGATGAATATAGGCAAAGAAGAAACAGAATCATCACTTTTTGTAGATCATATTATATTCTACACAAAGAACACTAGTCAACTAAAAAATTAATTGACACAATGTCTGCCAAGTAGCAGAACATAAAAAACATAAAATAAACTCACACGAATGCCATGTTTCACAGCATACTCATTATAGATTTTGTAAAAAAAAATTTTTTTTAAAAAGTGGGGTGCAACCATTATGTGAAGCTTTTTTAAAAAAGAAATTGCCAGTATTACTTAAAAATAATTTATTGCTTAAGCTGTCTTTGGTTCAAGATTTGGATGCACAGAATACTTGTAAACATACATTACAATTGGGAAGATACAAATCTTACCATACCATGTGACTTACTCATGGCAGCTTCACCTGCTCACCCACTGCCCTTGGGCCTACAGCTCTTCTTTGTTGCTCTTTTACCTTTTACGCAGCAATTATACCATGCAACAGTTACATGATGGAAGTTCATAAACCAATTTTTGGACTGAAAAAACAGGGTGAGACAATTATGTGGTAAAATATAATATTCAGACTTACTATATGCTGCAAATCAACAGGAAGAGATAGAAAGAAAAATTTCATTCAAAAGAAATAATTACAAAATACCCCTTGCAGATATATAGACCTAGGCGCGGCCAGGTAGCACAGCGAGTAAGAGCACTGGCGCCAGTGTTGGGATGACCTGGGGGATCGAATCCGGGCTCAGACACTTAGCACCCACCCAGAAACACCTGGCCGTGTAACCTTGAGCAAGTTACTTAACCTCAATTGCTTAGGGACAGCTAGGTGGCGCAGTGAGTAAGAGCACCGGCCCCAGAGTCGGGATGACCTGGGATCAAATCCGGGTTCAATACTTAGCACCACACTCAGAAATATCTGGCCGTGTAACCTTGAGCAAGTTACTTAACCCCAATTGCTTAAAAAAAAAAAAAATATATATATATATATATATATATATATATACTTAAATATTTAGAGATATATTCATTGTTCATGGTTGGACTGTGACAATATAATAAAAAGACAATATTACCTAAATTAATTTAATTACCTAATACCAAGACAAATGAGCAAATGATTATTTTATAGAGCTAGAAACAATTTTAAAATTCATCTGAAAGAATAAAATGTCAATAATCTCAAGGGAAATAATAATTTAAAAAAATGTGGAAAGGAAGAGTGACTAGTAGAATCAACTAATTTTCACCTTTCAACAGCTTAAAAATACCACTCCACCTTGATATGCAATATCCAGGGAAGCAAGGAAAGAAATATTTACTGGTACCAATGAAGTAAACAGTACTACAGTAGCAACATTCTCAATTACTAGGATAATTAAATGGAAAGAAAAAAAAGACCTGAATGTTACACAATTATAATGACCAAGCTTCTTCCCAAAGAAGAAGTTTTTTTAAAAAGCACCTCCCCATCTTTATAGAAATGGGGGATGAAAAATTACATATAATGTCAAATTAGGTTGATACGATAGTTTTATTGAACTGCTTTTTAAAGTTCTCTATGTTTGTCTCTGTTTCTCTGCCTCTCTGTATCTCTGACTGTCTCTGTGTCTCTGTATCTCTTTCACTGTCTCTCTGTCTTTCTGTCTCTGTGTCTGTCTGTCTCTCCCTTTCTGTCTCTCCAGAAATGTTTGATAGTGGAGAGAAGAGAGGGATATATTGGAAAATAAAGGTGCTAGAAAAAGAAGATATCAGTACCAATTTTTAAAAGTGAAAGCTAGATAATATTTTATCATGATTTTCAGAGGGGTTTGCTATTTAATTATAGGTCAAATGAGGCAAACTCTCAGGTTCATTCCAACTCTTATTCTAAGAAAGTAAAGATAGGAAGCAGACTCAGAGTGCCATGTAAGGTATGGGGACACTGGAAGGCCACCTCTAGCTTTTAAATGGATAAGATGGCAAGCAGAGAAAATTAAGTGCAACAGCCTCAGGCTTCACAAAATGCAGAATTTAAGATTGTGTAAGCCACCAAGGCAGGCAGACAGCCTGCTTTCTACAAGCTCTATAAGGACACAATTGAATCGAGCAGAAATAGAGGCTGTTCTCTGACAAGATGTTCTCTAAAAGACATGGCATGGAAATGATTGCATTATCTATTTTTGTGTGTTGTTCATCTGAAATGTAATGAAATTGGATGAATATGATGGGAGAGTGCATCAGGCTGGCAGAGCTGAGGAGGGGGTGAAGATGATGAATATATAATCAAGGAAAGCCTACTGCTTTGGAAACATGATTGTTTGAGTAAAAGGAGTCACATTGCACTCTTGGACTCAGTATCAGACAAAACTGAGTTATCTTGTTTCAGAACAAAAGGTCAAATGGGTTAATGGGGAAAAATTCCTGGCAGCAAACAGGATAAAATCTCTTTCCAGGACCAGATATGAGTGTGAGACACCCAGATAAACAGTTGATTGTTGAAGTATAATAGCAGTTGTTGGGATTATAAATGTAGTCAGTATAAAGCAAAACAAAGGTAACCTCCCCACTCAAGTTCTGCTCCCTTCATTCCATTATCTTGTCCATTCCATACAAGTATTCACTAGGTCTACCTTTCTTCATGCCATGTACTGTGGTCAAGAAACTGACAACGTCCTTAAAGACACAGGACAAGCATATAACATAATTCACAGAATCTGACCACTACCAAAGACCTCAGATGCCATTTAGGCTAACCTAAACCTTTCCAAGAATCCCCTCTACATACCACACCACCCCAACAAATGATCATCTATTTGGTCAATAAATGGTCAAGCAGTCTCTACTTGAAGGTTTTTGTTGATGGAGAACCCAACACCAACTGAAGCAGTCAGGTCCACTTGTGGACAACTTTAATTGTTAGGAAACTTTCCTTTATACCAAGCCTTAATCTGTCCCCTTTATAAAAATTGTACTCATTGTGCCTAGTTCTGCCTTCTGGACTTGGAGGAAGTCTAATCTTGCTTACATATAACAAGCTGTCAAATAGTTGAAGACAGCTATCATGTCTCTGTCAACATCTTCTCTAAGCTACCCATTCCTGATTTGTCCAACCTGCTTAAACCCCCAAATTAACTTGTATTTATTTTGTAAATATAGCAGACAACCTTTGCATATGTACATGTTGTCTTCCCTATAAGCTCTTTGAGGGGAGGGACTATTTTTTTATCTTTGTATTCCCAACATCTAGCAGTGTCTGGCACACAGTAGGTGCATAGCAAGTGTTTCTTGGTTGGTTGGTTGATTGACTGATTAAACTAGTCATTGCATGGCACATTCTCTAGTCCCCTCACTATACTTACACTCTTCCCTAGACAAGCTTCAGCTTATCTGTATGGGAAATAAAATGTTATCAAGGAACCATCCAAAATCACAGAGGACAAATGCCAAAATGGATGCTACAAAAGGTTAGAAAAGGAAAATATGCATGAAGACTAGAAATGTCTGAGAATCAACCAATCAACAAATATTTATTGTGTCTTAGGTACCGTATTAAGCACGGGGGATACAAAGACAAAAGTAAAGCAAAAGAAAAGACACCATGTTGTCCCAGAAAGGTAAACACTGGATTGATAGGAAGGAGGGCATTCCAAATGGGGGAACAGGTCCACACCAGGGAATGAACCAGATGGGTCTAGAGGATAGTAAACAGACTACATGGTAGAATTAGTAATGAAATCAGATATAGATATATATTTATATATGTATATTGCCATTCTAAGGAAGATAAAGACACCTTACATTTTCTCTGATCTCCTTATTTCATGAGACAAGTGTGAAACCAGGCATTTATCTATACCTGACACTCCCACTGATCAACATAATGGCTCACTTAATTAGCTCTACTATCTTCTAATAGAGGAACAGGGAGCCAAAATCCATAATTCTAGTGTAACCTTCAAGGTTTCTATAATCTAACCTTTGTCTTTCCAGTTTTATGTCCCTTAGTGCACACTGATGAAACCTCTGTCCCTATTATATGTAGGCCAGGCATCCAGAGATCTTTCTCAGATAAGTTTATGGACTCTTAAAGTCACTGGAATAGGTCATAATAGGCACTATATACAAGGCAGTATCACTGTGAAGCCAAGTATTAGAAAAGCTAAAAGAACTATAGTCCTCAGCCCTGGGCCCCTCAGTGTCTAGGTTGCTACATGGAAACATTAGAGACTTAGAATGGATGAGTTTAGCCCACAGTGAGGTTGCAACACCACTGGTCCCACCTGTAAAACAGTGTGGTTTATTAAAAAGACAAGTAACAGGGTGGCTAGGTGGTGTAATTACCAATGGAATGTAACACCAATGGAAAGAAAAAAAGACCTAAATGTTACACAATTATAATGACCAAGCTTCTTCCCAAAGA
The DNA here is from genome assembly GCF_028583685.1 of Petaurus breviceps papuanus. Lineage (NCBI taxonomy): Eukaryota > Metazoa > Chordata > Mammalia > Diprotodontia > Petauridae > Petaurus > Petaurus breviceps. Next base: position 16,623,410 of record NW_027187360.1, on the reverse strand, counting down.
AGAAGTTTTTTTAAAAAGCACCTCCCCATCTTTATAGAAATGGGGGATGAAAAATTGCATATAATGTCAAATTAGGCTGATACAATAGTTTTATTGAACTGCTTTTTAAAAATTCTCTATGTTTGTCTCTGTTTCTCTGCCTCTCATATATAATATACATATATAATATATGCCCTCATATATAATTACAAAATGGTGGAGTAAAGTGCCCTGGAATCAGGAGGACCCGAGTTCCGGTTCCAGCCTCAGACACTTAACATCCACAAAAAAAAAAACAAACCTATCCGTGTAACCTTAGGCAAGTTACTTAACCCCAATTGCCCTCCAAAAAGGCAAAAAAAAAAAAAAAGACAGGTAACCTGGGAGCCAGGGGGCCTGAGTTCTAATCCTTATCTTCTACCTTCTAGCTTTCCTGAGCTTGGGCAAGTCATTTAACCCCTCTCTACTTCATCTATCAAATGAACAGGTTGGATTAGATGCCTCATATCTCTTACAGCTCTAAGAGCTTATAATTTTTTTTAAATATAATATTTGTTTGGCAAGTAATTGTATATTATCTCCTATATCATTGTATTAAATGTGTATTTAAAACTTACTCTACTTCCACAATACTTCTTACATCAGTACCCTCTTCTCTCCTGCCACTGTGCCAGTCTTTTATCATTTTTCCCCTAGATTACTGTAACACTCTTTAAGTGGACTCTAGCTCTGGTCTCTTCCCACTCTTGTCTATTTAGCACATATTTTTCGTCACTGGGAAAACATTATTCCTGACAGAAAGGTGTTGTCTAGGCTTCTTCTGCTCAAAAATCTTTAGCAATTCCCATTGCCTTGTGTAATAAAATCCAAGGCTCTTTGCTTACCTCTTAATGCCTTTCTTAATATGACTCCAAACTACCTTTCTAACCTTATTTCATACAGTTCTTATTTAAGCACTCCATTTGGCTACTAACTGTTTCTCACTCTTATCTTTTCTTAATCTACCTCTGTGCATTCACGAGCATACATTAAGTTTACTCTTTATCTCTGCCTGTTGAAATCCTCTCCATCCAAGATGCAGCTTAAGTGCCAAACCCTCCATGAAGCCTTCTCAGGTCTTCTGATCTGAAAACTATCTCCCTCTTGGTCCTCAAATTTTCCTGGATCACTTTATCTGTTTTGCTCTTTAGCCCCTTTCACATTCTTCCTTTAAGCACACTTCTTTATTTCTGTTATATCTATCTCCCTTGGCAGTCTGGAAGCTCCACCTTTACATCACTAGTACCTAGCAAAGGGTCTTGTGAATAGTAAGTGTCCACTAGATGACTGATGATTGGTTTCAATATTTAACTTTCTGTATGCCCTTTTGCCACTCGTCCAGGGTCACATAACTGGTATGTGTTGGAACTGACATTCAAGCCCAAATTTTCTGACTCCAAGTAGTCTCTTTCCATTACAAGAGATATATAATGGAAACATTCTTGGACTTTAGGACAGTGCTTGTGCTATTTCCCTTATACTTATTGTTCAACTGACTGTGGCCATAAGCATATTTGAGGGCTGATGCTTAACAGAATTAGGATGCTAGGTCACCATTATTAAGAAAGAACTATCATATTTCACCCTTGCCAAGTATTATGGTTGCCTGTATGTATGACAAAGCCTAGCCAAAAGTAAGGAACTGATTTTTTTTCCTTTAGGGTCTGGAATTCACTCATGAGAAATCCTTAAATTCTAGTTTAAGATCCTGATTGTCCTTCCCCCATCCTCCCCAAGAAGGCTATAAACTCCTAGAGGATGGGAACCATGTAAGTCTTATTCAGTTTTTCATCCTACCCATTGCACCAAACACTATGCCTGCTATAGGGCTAGACACTAGGAACTGAAGAGCACCTCAAGAGGTCATTTAGCCCAGTCCCATCTGTCCTGAGCAGGAATTTGAACTAACACAAATTGTTTATTGAAGACTGCAATTTTCTGCACTAATTTGCTAAATCCCCAGTTCAATCAACTCCAAATTACTCTTTTTTTTTTAACTAAACCAAAGTTTTTTTTTCTTTTTTTAAACATGTAATGAAGTAGTTTGAATGAGGAAAGAGAGTGCAGCATCAAGACTAGCATATCAAATGGGAGCAAGTGAGGGGAAAAGGAGAGAGAACTGCACCTGGAATCAGGGGAACTAGATTCAAATCCTGGGTCTTCCACTGTTACCATGTGACCCAGACAAGTCACTTTGCCTCCCAAAGCCTTAATTTCCTCCTCTGCAAAATTATCTAATTGAATCCAATGGTTTCTAGGGTCCTTTCTGTCTCTGAAAACCCCATGATGCAAATAAATTATCATCTTATCAAAGTCATATTTCATCCCAAAAGAATAAACTGAAACTATCCTGGAGACATGATTACCATTCCTATGCTTAAAAGGAGAGATGTCCTAGTCTTTTGCAAAGAAAAAGTTGAGTGGAAAGAACACTGAATTTGCTGCCAGAGGGCCTGGGTCTAAATCCTGCCCTGCCAATTAGTCATTTGCTACCTTTATGACTTTGGTAAGTTTCTTTACCTCTCTGCTGCTTCAATTTCCTCATCCTAAAAATGAGGCAAAGGTTGAACTATATGCACTCCAAGACTCCGTCCAGATCAAACTCTATGGTCACAGCCAAAACTGGCCCTGATGGGGTACAAGAATATGAGAAACCCCTTGAATTTTCCCACTTGATGCGGCATTTCACTGAGGCCATAAGCCTTTCCTTATAGCTAGGCCCAAATCCCTATCACTATTAACCTAGCCTAGCTTTCCATTGTCCAGCTACTTCCCACCCTTAATCCCATTCCTGGAGTCTGACCTCAGTTCCATCAAAGATCCTCCTTAGATTCCTCCTCAAGACCCTCCCCAAGTCTCTCTTCTAGACTACCTCTAGATCCCTCCCACAGTCTTTCTATGTATAAGATCTATCTTGCCTCCATAAAGGAGCTGAGATAAATCTTGAGCAGACTTACTCTGTGTCAGATTGTTCTGGCCCACTTGTCAACACAAGTGTCACAAATGCTTAGGCTCCCTAAGAATCTACCCATTATGGCAAATCTTTCATAAACTCTGCTTTACTTTGACTGAGAGAAAGCTTAAGTCAAATTCATTTGGCAGAACCCAGTGTGTTGGTATTTTGGGGTCTCAAGCACCCCTAAATCTAAACCTCAACAACCCCATTAGGTTCTGTGAAGTATAGTAGGGTTAGACCTGAGGCATTATGGTTACCTACTACTGGAGTTCTGCCTTAGCCTTAAGTTATGCAGGATGGAAATGCAAGTCTGCTGAGAAACTTTTGGGGAAAAAGTGAACTCTGAGAAGGCATCACTCACAGCTGGTTAGCCTGCCACTACACTGAGTGTTTGTTTATGTGGTGCTTATTACGGTAACATCTGGGTGCCTCAGACAATACAGGGAAAAAAGCAAAGATTATGTTTAGCTGTCTGGTGTATTTTAGGAGATGTAACTTGTATTCTGGATGATTAGGAAGTAATTAGAGGCTTAAAATCCATGCATTCATTAGAGTTGCTTGCACTGTTCTTGGGGGGGAAAGGGGGGTTGGAATTCCTTCATCAGAAAGGCCTCATTTCCAATCCCTAGATCTTGATCATCAAAGCAATCTGAGCGTTCCTTCCTTCCTCTACTGAGTTTTGTCACGGGAGGGCATCATGATACTTCTGAAGAGTGACATGGGAATAATCAGACTTAGTGATAATTCATGACCATCTTAGCTGTAAGAAGCAGTTCTAGAATATGCTTGTGACCATAAACAACTGAACAAACTATTTGTAAGTATAGCAATCCCTTTAGGCTTACTTACTTTCCCAAATCAAACTGACAGGTTGGATCTCCAAAAAATGGCTGACTACTGCTCCCTTCAGGGTGCTAGGGGTTAACCTTAGTTGTCTAGTATTATTACTCACAAGCTCCCACCTGATATACTCTTCATTAGTTATCAATTAGTCACCTAGAATTATTTCACTTTTACAAAAAACTATTTACTGAAATGGGATAAAAAAAAAATTTGATACAAAAAAATTCCCTCAAACAGGATATAGTTTCCCCCACACAACATCCTACCTAGTGGGTAGAGGTCTCAAACTTAGTGAGCATCTGTAGTTAAAAGGTAACTTTGTGGCTCTTGGTTATTGAAAATCCTATTCTCTTTTCTTGGAGTTCCTAAAATTCTGCTTAGGTCTAAGTCTCTCCTAGGCTCTGAAGTTCAATACTTTGGAAGGGTCCCAAAGATCTTTATGTCTTATTTGTCCTCAGTTTTTCTCTCAGCTCCCAATGAAGATGCTTTAGGCAACTGCTACAATGGGGACATCGCAATCTACTCCTGTGGAAAGTCCAAATCTTCTGACCTTTTGAATTTCGCAAGGTCATTTTCTTGTCTAAGGGAAAACTTAATCTGAGCTCATACCCTTACTTTGCCATACCTCTCCACTCCCAGCAAATTCCTCATTCACCAGTACTGGAATGCTCCTGCTGGAATTTTCTGCTGCAGTTGCATAGATCTAGAGGTATACCTGAATCATTCAACAAATCCCAATGCTTTTCTTGTGTGGTCTCTCATGGTTTCATCTACTGATAAAGTTCTTCACTCCTTCCAAATTGACTAAACATTTATTTATACTTAGTTTAACATTTTGTCTTATGTAATTACTAATTTCATATAATGCTGCATATGTTTTATATGTATTTATCTCTCCATTAAAATATAAGCTCTTTATGAGTAGGGATTTTTTCTTTTTTTATACTTTTATCCCCAGAGCTCTCACTGTGCCTGAAACATTGTAGGTTCTCAATAAATATTTGTTGATTATTGAATTGAGGTCTGGACCTTCTGCATCTTCATTAATTAGGTTAGGCATTTTCCAGCTCTACCCTTAATCAATTAGTCACTCAATAAACATAGAATGATGTTGTGTTGGGGATACAAAAAGAGAAAAAGACCTTCCCTGTCCTTAAAGAGCTTACAGATGTATCTATGGGAGAGACGGCAAGTAGGTGAATATATACAAAATAAGTTATATGCAAGGATAATTTTTTTTTAATTTACACAGAGAAAGCATTGGAATTAAGAGGGATTGGGGAAAGCTTCCTGTAGAAAGTAGGATTTTATTTGGGACTTGAAGGAAGTCAATAATGTGAGCTGAGGAGAGAGAGCATTCCAGACATGGAGGACAGCCAGAGGGAATGCCTGGAGCCCAGAGATGGTGTGTCTTATTCTAGAAACAGCTAGGAAGCCAAGATCATTGGATCAAAAAGTATTTGTCAGAGAGTAAGGCATAACAATTCTGGAAAGGTAGAAGGGGTCTAGGTTATGAAGGGCTTTGAATGCCAAATGGGATTTTGTATTTTTTTCCTGAAGACAATAGGGGGACACAGATGTTTACTAGGGGGAAGGAGGAAAGTGACATGATCAGACCTGCATTTTAGGATCACTTTAGTGGCTAAAAGAAGAATGAATTGGAGTGAGGCTTAAGGCAGGCAGGTATGAAGTGACAAAAGCCTACACTAGAATAGTGGTAGTGTAAGAGGAGAGAAAGGGGCAATATAGGAGAGATGTTGCAAAGGTAAAACTGATAGGCCTTGGCAACAGCTTAAATATTGGGGGAGGGCAGGAGATAGTGAGGAATCTAGGAATCTGTCTTTCTAGCCTGAGAGACTAAGTACTACCCTCTACAGTAATAAGGAAAGTAAAAGACAGAGAGGGTACAGGGTGAAAAATAATGAGTTATATTTTGGAAATACTATTGTGTTTAAGATGTCTACTGGACATCCAGTTTAAAATGTTTGTACTTGTATTCAAGATAACCTGGAACATCTGTGAATTCAAGATGTCTGAAAAGCAGTTGGAGATGTGAGATTGGAGGTAACAGAATGATTTGGGCAAGATAAGTAGATCTAAGAATCATTAGCACAGAGATGGTAATTAAATTCACAGATGCTGATGAGATCACCAAGTAAAGTAGTATCAAGAGAGAATAGAAGAAAGTTTGAGGACAGAACTCTGAGGGACACCTATGCTTAAATGATCTGGATAAAGATCCAGCAAAGGAAACAGAGAAGGAGCAGTCAAATAGAAGAAGAACCAAGAGAAAGTGGTGTCCTGAAAACCTAGAGTAAGAAGAGAGTATAAAGGTAGAGTGATCAACAGTGACAAAAGCTACAAAAAGGTCAAGGAGAATAAGAATTGGAAAAGATTATTGGATTTGGCAAATAAAAGATCATTAGTGACTGGGGAGAACAGTTTCTGTGGATTTATAAGGTCAGAATCCAGACTGTGAGGTTTCAAGAACGGGGTGAGAAGAGAAAAAGTGGAAGCATCTATTGCAGACAGCTTTTTTTGAGGAATGTAGCTGCAAAGGGAAAAAGAGATAAAAGGCAATAGAGGGCATGGAAGGATCAAGTAGGGGTTATTTTTTTCAGGATAGCAAAGAGATGGGGCATGTTTATAGACAGTAGGGAATGAGCCAGCACACAGCAAGAAATTGAAATAAGTCAAAGAATGGGGATGACAGAAGGGCAATCTGTTGGAGGAGATGGGATGGAAAGGGATCACTTGAATAAGTAGAGAGGTTAGCCTTCGTAAGAAATAAAGTCACTTCATCATGTGAGATGGGTGAAGAAAAGAGTAGCATAAGGCACCTGAGTGACAGGAGATGAGGAAGAGGGGAGAAGAGGGAGTTCACAGCGAATGGCCTCATTTTTCTTTCTGAAAATATGAAACAAGGTTCTCAGCTAAGAAAGTCAGGGAAGGGGTAGTCATGGGAGGCTGAGGAGGGATAAAAATGTTTAGAAGAGTGACTCTAGACAGTTAAGTAGTAACATGATTGGGAAGATATAGTAGGATTGCCTACCAGCAGTAAAGGCCCACTTAGGGTTATGTAATCTAAATTTGTAAATGCCTCAGTCTGAATAGTTGTGTAATTTTCTCCACTTTATTCAACAATACTAAAGGCCACAGATTGTGGTAGTGATCCAAGGCTGAGACTTGGCTGGGTTTAGTGATGTGTAAGGAGACTAGGGATTCAAAAGAAGAGGACATTGTAGAGTTGGTTTGGTTCACCAAGGGGTTAAGATAGAGACAAGTGGAGTGAGCGACTTGTATAGGGGGTAAGGCCTGGACGAGAACTGAGAGGCCAAGGGAATGAAAGTCACAGTATATATGAATAGAGGGATTTTGTAAGGTAAAACAGAGGGAGAAGTGAAAAACCAATAGATTATAGTCAGCTAAGGGCATTTCAGAATTCTTGAACAGAGACAGTAAATTTATGTATGATGTCAAGATCAAGGGTATGACCATCTTTGTGTATGGAGGAGTAGCTCTTGGGGGTTAAGTAGGTTGAGGAGCTGAGTGATTAGAGTATTGGAAAGAGAATCAATATGTATGTCAAAGTCCCCTAATAATGAGCACAGAAGCAATTGTGAACCAAATATCAAAATCATTGGGGAAGGAAAGGGGAATGACCTAGTGATCTGTAGACAATAGCTACCAGAATTTTGATTAGGTTAAATAGAATGGACCCTTATGTAAGTATGACAATGCAAAAGTAATCCAAAAACATTGGAGAGGCCTCATGGTATTATGGGAAAAGGTCTTGTTTTGGCCCCAGTAGACCACCACTTAAATCCCAGTTCCAAAACTTACTAATAAGGTTCAACTGCTTTGAGCCTCAGTTTTTTTCATCTGTAGAATGGAAACTGCTGCTGCCTTGCTCATAGGTAGCTTTGGTGGGAGGAAATCACTGTGGAAGCACACGTTATCATTTTACCCACGAGACATCTGGAGCAGTAATTACTATCTTTATTTGTCTGATGAAACTCAAAAAGGTTGAGTAACTTGCTCAGTGTGCCACAATAAGCTAGGATCAGAGGAAGTCTTACAGCTGGTCACTTCAATTCAGGACTTTCCTCTAACACCATGCTGCCTCTCAATCCCTTATTGTTTACATGACAGGGAAGGAAGAGACATTTCTCTAAGGAAGGGGAAAGGACTAGAGAAGAGGTCCTCCAGTTGTCATCTCATCATCCTCAAGTCCCCATTGCTGCCATTAGAACAGCACAGTAATTGCAAAGGTCCTCCTCCACTCTGCTCTCTTCTACTCTGCTCCACAGTAGAGCTTGGCTGCCACTCTTATATGCCTCTGTGCTCAAGGTGTTACTGGTTCACTGTCTAATCAACTTGTTTCCTCTCATTTGTGAGGAAACAGACATAAAGACCTCGTGAAATGTAATCACTTTGTCAGGCTTTGTTCTATCTTCCTCCCAGAGCATTGTTTTTCACAGGTTTTTCGTGACTTGCTTCAGCAAGAAAGCTGGTGATTTGGTATAACATGTGCAGGGGCATCTGAACATACCTATTTATAATTCTCTGTGTATAGTATCTGGGCTACATGTAGCTGGATGAATAGAGTCCTGTCACTTAGGACCAGATGTTCTTGGGAATCAGTGTGTGGGAATCATTGTTGTTGAGTACTCAATATTTTCCCAAAATTGACATGGTGATACACACAGATTAGATATTCTTAATAGGGTCTTTTATATGGATCTGAATGAACCAGAACTCCTCCATGAGAAAACTCATTCCACCATTTAAAGTCACAATTCTTCCATGCCTTCTTATGCTGTACAATTTATGCTTCATAGTTGTCAGGACCAAAATCAACCACCAATCAGTGACCAGAGCCCTGGTGATGAGCTTCTCTCTACTTAGTTAGACTGATCCTCAAACAACAAATACAGGTTATATTACAGAAGATTTTGGGGGCTTGTCCACCCAAAAACTGTCAGAGATTGCCTTCTACTAGCATAAACTTCAAGAACTCAGGGTTACCTCCTGACTATAATAAGGAAATACATAAGTCTGTGAAATATACTCTGAGTATGGAGACTGGCCAGTTTGTCTAATTTTCCCTTCCTTTGTAATGGTTCTAGCTTTGACTTACCTGGAAATCAAGATTATAGCAAAGCTCCCTACTGCATCTTTTGATTGTAGCAAAACTTTCTACTAGACCTTTTGATCTAGTAATTTGGTTTTACTAGAAGAGGACAATCTTCCCTAGAAATGTTTTCTATCTCAATTGACTTGGGGTCAGAAAGTAAAATCTCTTCATTTTTCGTTTTGCTTTTTCTTAAAAGGGAAAAGTGCAGAGTGCCATCTTTTTGATGATTTAAAAACTTTGTCAAAGAAAGAATGGCAGCTATACATCTGAAAACTCCAGCTCCATATTGCAACAAAAACAAAGCTAATAAAATGGCATCTAGAAATGAGGGAAATGATAATCCTTCTGTATTCTCCCCTATTCAGAAAAATGTAGAGTACTGACTCTAGTTTATAGTACCATATTTTAGGAAGGACATTGGCAAGCACTTGCAAGGGAATAAGGTCCCTACTGGGTAAGGACCAGAGCACAGGCAAGGGGATCAGTGACCACATCTCTCCCTGGATGGCACCACTTTGGAAGCACAGAAAACTTACAGACCCCCTAGAACTAGCTGTGATAATAGCAGGTCAAAAAAGTCTAAAACTTGAGACAGTAACCACCCCTCCCCAAAAAGTGAGCAGAATCAACTTCTAACATAGTTAGTCAAGAAATAGCCTGGAAAAGTGAGTCAACAGCAACCAAAAATATTGACCATAAAAAGCTACTATGGTAACAGGGATGTTCAAGACACAAACTCAAAAGGAGATAATGACTTAGAAATATCTAAAAGCAAAGATTCAAAGGGGAAAAATGCAGATGGACTCAAGTTCAACAAGAATTCCTATAAGAACTGGAGAGATTTTCAAAAAGAAAAAAAGTTTATTTTAAAAATCAAATATCTGGAGTAGAGGAAAAATTGAGGGAAAGTGAAAATGATGCAAGAATATTATGCAAAGAAAACTAACAGGCACAAAAAATAGTGAAGAAAATAATTCCTTAAAAAGCAGAATTGGCCAAATGGAAAAGAGGCACAAAATCTCACTAAATAAAATAACTCCTTAAAAATTAGAATTGGTCAAATGTAAGCCAATGACTTTGTGAGAAACAATAAAATCAAACAAAAGACCAAGAAAAATAGAAGAAAATGTGAAATATCTCATATGAAAAACAACTGACAGGGAAAATAGATTAAGGAGGGACAATTTCAGAGTTATTAGACTATTAGAAAGACAGGATCCCCCCAAAAAGATAGTATAGACATCATATTTCAAGAAGTTATAAAGGAAAACTGTCCAAATATCTTAGCATTAAGGGCAAAATAGAAATTGAAAAAATCCACTGGTCACTTCCTGATGATGGTAGCAATGATTTTTTTTCAAGACAGAATTTTAAAAAACCTATTCTCTAAGTGAAACTACGACTCTCACCTGTTAAAACATTAGCTTATTGGAGTCAGAGCTGAAAAAAACTCAAAAGCCATGAAAGGATATTTGTGACCCACAAGGACCCCTCTCAGCCACAGAAGCTTTTGACTAAAGCTTATTAACTCAGAATATTGAAGTGTTAACACATATACTCACACAATGCCATTTCTAAGATCAAGAAAAGTATAATTTTTCTTCTCCAAGAAAGCAAAGTTAAACATGCACTGAATTTCTCTAGGTAACACACCCTCAGTCCTGTAATTAATACCACCACATCTCACTGATTCATAATTAAACATGGGCTGCTCAGTTCTTGGAGGGAGTAATGGGGCATGCATGAGATAAATAACTGTATGTTTTCTTCCATAGGGTTCAATGGTGTAAGCACAGAGGGGGAGAATACATGAGAAGTAGAGAGGTGCCTGATAGGGAATGCAAATTCTGAGGAAATAATAAGTGAGATTCAATGTATTCTTACCTGATTATATTTCCAGTAATGGTGAATTTCTCAGGGCATTTTCTGGCTTATTAGTCAGGCAACTATTAATAATCATAGACATTTTGCTCATTTCATCATTTTCTGAAGTCATTCATCACACAGTCTGCTTTGGTAGTTTGACTCTATTGACTTTTTAAAATGATCTCTCCTTGATATGTTTCCCAGGTATTTTAATTAGATATGTTAACAGTTTCTTCTGTTGGGTTTTTTTATCTTTTGATTTTGTCTAATATTTTATGCTATTTCATTGAATAATTGATTTCTGTGTACTCTATTCTAGTGTTCAGTCCATCATTTGTGTAATTCTCTTTTAAAATGTTTCTTTTCCTTCCAATTCTTTCCTTCAGGGCTTCCCTCCTCCTTCATTTCTTGTATGAATTTATGTAATCCTTATGGAAAATCTTTTGTTTTGTTTTCTGTTATGGAGTTATTGGCTTTTTCTTTTGAAGGCTCTCTAAATCTACATGTTTTTTACATACTAGTCAATTTTTTTTCTTATTTATTCTCCAGCTTTAGTTGCTGAATTAAGACTTTGTGCCAGGTCCAATTTCTGCCCACTGCTGAATTTTATGGGGATGGGTAGGTGGCTATATGTAAATTCACTCTGGGTCCCCTGGTTCCTATGTTAACTTCCATCTCCTGGGATTAGTTCCCCCCACCTCAGAACTCCTCCCCCATCTTTGAAGCTCAAAGTAGTAGATCTTTTTATTTAACATACTGAATTTATTATATATATGCTTTTTTTTAAGCAATTGGGGTTAAGTAACTTGCTCAAGGTTACATGGCCAGGTGTTTCTGGGTGGATGCTAAGTGTCTGAGCCAGGATTCGATCCCCCAGGTCATCCCAACACTGGGGCCGGTGCTCTTACTCACTGTGCTACTTGGCTGCCCCTATATATGTGCTTTTTTAATCATGTAAAGCATTTCCATGTTAGTCATTCTTTACAAGAAGACTAAAACAAAAGAAAATTAATGAAAAAAAAGCAAATGAAAAATAGCATGCTTCTGTCTGTATTCAAACAATATCAATTTTTTCTCTGGAGGCAAATAGTATGCTTTATCATTAGTCCTTTGGGATTTTCTTGGATCATTGTATTGCTAAGAATAGCTAAGTCATTCACAGTTCTTCATTGAACAATATTGTTGTTACTATGTATGACATTCTCCTGCTTCTGTTTACTTCACTTTGCATAAGTTCACATAAGTCTTACCAGGTCTTTCTGAAATTATCCTGCTTGTCATTTCTAATAGCACAATAATTTCCATTACTATCATATATCACAGCTTGTTTAGCCATTTCCCAATTGATGGACAGCCCTTCAATTTCTGATTCTTAGCCACCACAAAAAGAGCTGCTATAAATATTTTTGGACAAATAGATCCTTTCCCCCTTAAAAAAAATTTTTTTTGAGATATAGACCTAGTAGTGGTATTGCTAGATCAAAGGGTATGCATGGTTTTATAACCCTTTGGGTACAGTTCCAAATTGTTCTCTAGAATGGTCAAAATAGTAGATCTTTAAGGTTTTATATAGCATCAACAATTTCAGCAATCTTTGAGCCCTTGGACACCTGGAGCATTCAATCTAAGTATTGTGTCACTCTGATTACTGCAACCCCCTAGGGTTCCTGTGCTCTCTCTACCCTAGGACTTTCTGACCACCCTGAGTCTTACTCTTACTACACTTACTGTCTCTAGTCACAGAGCCTTGCAGGCTGAACTTATCTCTGGTCAGTGATGCTATGAGACTATGTTTATTTGCCTATATTTTGTGTTGGCTTTGCTGGTTATCCTCTTTCCTATTGCTGAGGGCTTCTAGCTAATTTTCTATATGGGGTCAAGAGTGAAAGATTTCACTTATTATAATTTCTCATTGGATTTCTTGAACATTATTCAAGCTGGTGCAAATTTCAGGTCATTTTCTAGAGTAGATATGTAGGAACCTTTCTTTGGTACGTCATCTTGGCCAGAAGTCAAGACCAAAAACTAATGAAGGAACAAATTCCTATTTGATAAGAACTTATGGGAAAACTGAAAAGAAGTATTGCAGAAATTAGCCTTAAAGGAATATCTTACATCATATACTCTAATAAAACCCAGACTTATGTGCAACCTAACCATAAAAGGTTATATCATTAAAATAAAATTTTTCAAAGAGAATGGAAGAAGGCATCTTCCTAACTATTGCCAGGGGAATAGTTATTAAATGATGTATGGGAATAATCATAAAAGATAAAATAGGCAATTTGTTATTAGTTACATCAAATTTAAAAGGTTTTATGTGAATAAAATCATTGAAGTTAGAATAAGAAAAGAAGCAATCATGTGAAAGAAAATCTTGGCATTAAATATCTTTGATAAAAGTTTCATATTACACACACTCACACTCTCACACACACACACATATATTTCTGTTAATGCCATACATAGAACCTTGGAAAAATCCTCTTTCATTTGCAGGCTCTCAAAATATCTATCCAAGCTACAATCAGAGTACTATTGAAAGTACTCTGTGGGGACACATCCATGCAAAACAGCAGATTATGAGTCCTCATGTATTTGTGTTATGTCTGGTCAGTCAGAGAATACAATTAGTTCAAAGAAAAATTATTAAATGAAATAGCACTCTAAGAAGTTTTGCAATAGTTCATTCCCCCCATAAACTTGGGCCATACTCTTCCACACATCTATACACCACGAAGTGAGCCTACATGAAGATCACATATAAAGGTCAAGGACATGGGAAATGCCTGTGGATGAGCAACTCACACTTCAGATGCTGTAGGGCCATTGATGTGATCACACTGGTTTCACAGGGCCTGCTTCCCAAATGGCATTGCATCTGTTTTGGGTAAGTTGTTCTGCTGATCCCTGTTGATTTCACAGTTTTTGCAGGGTGTAGCTCTGTTTATATCATCTCTACAGATGAAGTTGACCCCCTCAGGAAAAATAATCTTTGTCAAATAGTAGAAGACAAATGTCTCTTTAACCACACCCAGCTACTAAAAAACCTTAGGTGAGGCTAAGGTTAAATCTTTCTTTCTTGACACCTATATTTGAGCAGAAATCCAAATCTTCTGACAAGGAAAACTATTTCAATCAATAATAAACATTTATTAAGCATCTACTACATGCCAGGCACTGTGCTAAGGGCTGGGGCTGCAAAGAGGCAAAGACAGTCACTAACCTCAAGGAGCTTACAATCTAGTAAGGGAGATGACATGACATGGGAACACATATATACAAAGCAAGCTATATACAGGATAAATAGGAAATAGTTAATAGAGGAAAGGCACTAGAATTAAGAGCGGATGGGGAAGACTTCCTATGGAAGGTGGAATTTTAGTTAGGACTTAAAGGGAGCCAGGGAGGTCAGCAGTCTGAGCAAAGGAGGGAGAGCTAACTGGGTCTACTAAAAAATAATAAATATATGTTAGCTGATCTAAACTGGGTCCTCATTACAGTAATCCTACTGTTCCATTCTAATTGATTTCCTATCCCAGCAGCAACTCTAAACCTTTTCTCCTTTCTTCAAGCCTTCTATGCCACTCTCTACTCCCAACCTTTCTGGTGAGGACCTCATCAAAAAAAATTTGAGGCAAATCTCCAACAGAGCTCTCTTCTTTCCTTCTTCTCATCCGAAATCCCTCTGATATCATCCTCCATATATTTGTGAGCTACTCTTACCATGAGAAGCTGTGTGGGATAGTGTACAGAGAGCCATCCTTGGGTCAGGAAGATTTGGGGTCAAGTCTTGCCATACTATATGACTCAGCAAGTCATTAAACCTCTTGGGGCCCCAGGAAGCTCTCAAAGACTACAAGTTGTAGAGAAAGGTGCTAATTTTCATTGATCAAGGAATTTCCTCACTGGGGTCTCCTTACACTAAAGAAATAACAGATCTGGTCCAAAAAAGTGCTGCAAAAATGTGAGCTAGCATCATCTTGCTGTTCAGTCACATCCAACTCTTGGTGGCAAAGATACTGGAGTGGTTTGCCATTACTTTCTCCAGCTCATTTTATAGAATAGGAAATTGAGGCAAACAAGGTTAAGTGATTTGCCAAGGATCTCACACTTAGTAAGTATCTGAGGCTAGATTTAAACTCAGGTCTTCCTGGCTCTAGTCTCAGTGCTCTCTCCACTGAGCCATCTATCTACCCCCAGGTAGTTTATAGTATAGTTCAAAGAACAATATTACACAAAGGACATGCACAATAGTGGGAAATATAAATACAGAGGAAAAGTTATTTTAAAAAGCAAACTCTCCACATCCATACTACTCTATCAGAGTGAGGTCTCACCTGCTTTTCATGCATACTCAGCTGTAAAATCACATCATAAAGGCTAATTAAAGAGAACTACCCTAGAGGCCCAGGTTCTGCCTATTCATATATCCTGCCTATAGGTAGCCTCAGAGTAGGAAAAAAGCTTTTATGCTCATTCCCACACTACAATGACATTGATACATTTCCCACATTCCACACTCTGAACAATTGTTTGTTTTTTCTCTTTGCTGAATTTATCCTTCCATGGCTTTTCAAAGGCTTGTCTCCATGCCTATAATGCATTCCCTCACCACCTCTACCCTTTAGAATTTCTAGCTTCCTTTAAGGATCGTCTTATCTATCTTCTCCTGTATGAAGACTTTCCTAATTCCCTTAATTATTAGCATTCCTCAAATTATCATGAGTAAAGTAATCTGTCTCAGTTATTACATATACTGACTGTGTGATCTTAGGCAAGTCATTTCCTTTTTTGATTTTTCTCTTTCCATCCTCCAGGCAACATTTTAAGACCAAGACAGTAGAATGCAGAATAATTGCTTGTATGGCAACTCGAGTTTGGAAAAGGAGTTTTCTTCCAGTGAGTTCCCTATGCCAATAAAATCACTACTTGGTATTAAACAAATAAACAAACAAAAACTTATCTATTTGTTATACTTTCTCCAACCCTGGTAGAATGTGAGCTCCTTTAAAACTGGGTCTATTTTTCATTTTACTTTTGTAGTTCCAGTGCCTAAGAGAGAACATTGCACATAGTAGGTCTTTAATAAATGCTTGTTGACTTATATTAGTTCCACTAAAGGCAGTATATTATTGGACTTGGCATTCATTAAGCCCAGGTTCAGATTCCACATAGGATGCTTGGGAGACACGTGGGCGCTGGCAAGGCCCTTAAACTGTCTGTACCTCAGCGTCCTTTATCTGTAAAATGAAGGCATCAGACTTGATAGGTTCTTATAGTCCTTCTGATTCTCATGCTATGATCCTGTTGACAATAACTGTGCCTTCTTGATCTCACTGCCTGATTGCTTTTCCTCTATTGCATTAACAGTCAGAGACAGAGACAAGATTTTGTTGTTAAACATGGACCATCCTTTCTTAATGAAGGAGTCCACTTTCCCAAGCCACTGGTCCTTTTGGAAAAAGTTATTTATTAAATTAACCTTTCATACTGAAAAAGCTAATGTGACTCCAGAATGGCATCATAGCAGTGGGACACTATTTACTAATTTTAAGATTTTGTGTGCTGGCACCAATTCAGAATGTTTCTGTCTCTCTAGGCCTTTTTTTAAAGTGACTCCAACTTTCCTCAGAGGAGCTTGTTTGCCTTGGTATGTAATGTTGGCAGTTTTGAAGACCCTTTAACATTCAAAGCTGTGGCTTCTGCGAGAAAACACTGAAATGGGGAATTCTCTGTGACTAATGGATTTCAGAAATAGAAATTCACTAGTCACTGCTACTACTTTAAAATAAATTTTGAAAAGAAAATACCCTTTGGACTATACATAATATTACGTGAAAGTGACATGTCAGGCTGTTCTTGTGGCAGCCTGGGTCAGCAAATTTCAGATCATTGGCTCAGCATTTTTAGATTCTTCCAAGGAGGACAACTGCCTTCCTTCTTCCTCTCAATCACTCCCATTTCCTTCTGAGTTATCAAGAAAGAGAAAATTGTGTTTATAATAACATTTAGCTGGTATTTAAAATTGCAGAATTCTACTTTGAATGGGGAAAAGTACTAGATTCAGCATTAGAAGACCAATCTGTGCCCTTAGAGAAGTAAGTCACTTAAACTCTCTCAGACTGAGTTTTCTTGTCTTCAAAATGGGAGATGTTTAACTACATGATTTCTAAGGGCCTTCCAGATCTGAATCCCTTGAACCAAGATTTCAGTGGTATGGGCACTCCCTCCACCAATCATTCAAGAAGTATTTATTAAGTGCCTCTTATGGGCCAGTTATAGTGCTAGGTGCTGGGAATACAAAGACAAAAGATAGTCTCTACTCTCAAGGGGTTTATTTGAGGAGAGACAACACACACACACACACACACACACACACACACACACACACACTCTCACACACAGTGTAAAATAAATGCCAATGTAGGCTACAATCCCCCCGCACCGGAGTAGAAGGTATGCAGATGTTCTTGTGACTTCTAAATAACAGAAATTTGACAATCTATGTATCTTATGCATAGTAACTTGAGGCTACCTACCATCACAGGTGGGGAGGGGCAGGAGCAGAGGTGATAGGAGGAGGGGGCAGTACTGCTCAGTAGACAATCCAGATTTGGGAGAGGACTTTTCATTTGTCTGACCTTTGAGGTCTCTAAAATTAGATTTCTATTTGGGAAAATGACTTAAGAATTTTAAAAGTTGCTTTTTTTCCTTCTCTGCCCTTGGGTAACATGGTTTTAATTAAAAGAAACACCAGAGGACTTTAGTCTTGCATCACCTGCTGTCTGCAGAGGAAAGACATTGAATGAGGAATCTGCAGAGCCGATTCTGTCTGCCTTAATCCTGCCAACACTGAAGTCACATCTTGGGATAAGATAAATATAAAATGAACTCTCAAGAAATGAGCATATTTGATGGAATCTGGGGGCATATAAACCGCTAGGCTCATTCAGTCCATGCAATCCTCTTGCTGTAAAAGAGGAAGTATAAGTACCTGGTGCATACTCATGGTATGTAAATAAGTCCCTTAATATTCCAATTCTCTGCTGGCTTCATCAGGAAGAAGCAGTCCTGGGAGAGAGTGGGCATGGGGCTGAAGCTGACTCTGCACACAGCAAACAGCACTTTGGCAAACACACTGGTTGTAACCTAAGCCTCTTGGGTATTTAGCTTCCTCTCCAGCCTAGAGAAGTTCTAAGTCAATCAGGTATGGTTCTAATTAATTACACACCCACCTAAACCCACAACTGCAGAGAAAAGGGGGAAAGGGCAGGAAAGGAAGATAGAGAGGGGGAAAGAAAAGGAAGAGAGGGAACAGGTAGAAGAGAGAAGGTGGAGCATCAGAGTCAGAGGGAGAGAGGGAAGAGGAGGAGCAAGAAAGGGAAGGAGCTAGAGAGAGGAAAGAGCAGAAGGAATAGAGAAAAGGGAGGAAAGAGAATAGAGCCAAGGGAAGAAAGAAGGAGAGAAGAGGAAGAGAGATCGTGGGGAGAATGTCAGAGAAGGATTGGGGATGGGGAGGGATCAGGAGGAAGGTAAAAGAGAAGGGGAGGTGGGGAAGAGAGGGGAATAGACTTGGAGAGAATGAGAGGAGTAAGGAGAGACCTGGGAAGGGAGGGAAGAAATCAGGGGGACTGTGAGATGGGGCAAGTGACTGGGGAAAGGGAGGAACAAAAAGGGAGGAAAAGGGGAGGAGAAAGAGAGAAGGGTTGGGAACTGAAGGACATGGGGAAAGGAAGAGGTGAAGAGGGAGAGCAGAAAGGGAGGGGAGAGAGAAAGAGAGAGAGAGCTAGAAGAGAAGAAAGGAAAGAGAAGTAACAGGGAATGAAAAAAGATAAGAGTTAGTGAGGAGACAGGAAGAGAAAGGAGGTTAGGATGTGAGGCAGAGACAATCAGACAGGGAATGTTCAAATGAATTAATCAGACTTGACCAGGTTTCATTCTGCCACATTTTTACAAAATATATTTTCCTGTGACATGAGAGGCTAGAGTTCTGTTACTTACATAGCTGGGGGGAGGGAGGGGGGAACCACACACACACACACAAACAGGGATTTTGTTTTCAATCATTCATGTGGTAGGTTTATTTGCTTCCCTGTTACATCGCATTTGTGTGTTTTTTAATGGCGAAAGAAATAAAGATGCTTATCAGTTCAACAGGCCTTCCCCCCATAAAGGTTAGATCTATTTAATCTGTCTTAATCAGGCAACGACTTTTTCATCAGTCACAGAAAGGCTCAAGAGAAATATTCTGCCTTCTGTTCTCTTTTCCAGGGTGAGCTTCATGGATATTTGTATCCCTAGAAGACCTGCCTCTGGACTGACTGAGGATATTAGAGTTAAATATGACTTACAAGGGCAGAGAGGGAAAGAATTGCAGGGACTCATACTTATGGAATCACCTTCCCCCCATCCTGACCTCAAAAAGTTCTCCCTGACCCCTACCCTTGTCAAACTCCAGTAATACAATTCAGGACTTGAGCTCTGATTAGAACCATGTCCCTTACCCATCGTACTGACCCTACAGTAAGAGGACTAGGCTTAGAATCAAAGGCCTGGGGTTTGAATCACAACCTTGCTCATTATAATTATGAGCCACATCTAGTCTCAGCCAAGTCCCTTAATTAGTCAGTCAACCTGTACTTTACTAAGTGCCTGGCCTGATACTATGAACTAGGCTCAAAAAGACAAAATTCAAAGAGTCTCTCAAGGAGCTGACATTGGGGGAGGGTTGAAGAGGGAGAAAACACAGAGATAGAATATGCACACAAAGTCTCCTTGGGCCTCATCCATTACATGAAAGCAAAAGGCTCCTTTGTGGACCCTCAACCTATGATCTCATGATCTTGCTCTTTGTCACATGACTCCCAACTTTACTCTGCAGAGAAATGCCCTCCCCAGTGGTCTCCAATTCTAACTCTCCACAAAAAAAGTCCTTCCTAGTGGTGTTTGAGTGTTGAAAGATAGATTTGAACTCAGTTGTCCTTCCTCGAGGGCCACCTAGTGGCTACTCCCTAGAGACAGCCCTATCAAAATGCTAAAGAATGTGGAGCTCAAGGACCAGACAGATGCAAAGACCCCTAGTGGTACCTGCACTTCAATGGGGGTAAGAAGGAGTGGGTTTTT
>NW_027187360.1:16596682-16603064 GCF_028583685.1 Petaurus breviceps papuanus | reverse complement strand
GCAAGAACTTGGGGTTTGTTTGTTTGTTTGTTTGTTTTGTATCTCTGTCTGAAGAAAACCCTGGGAAGGAACCCAGCCAAGCTCTGCTGCTTTTATGTTGCTGAAGTTCTTCAAGTGTTTTCAATACCCTTTAAATTCAGCACCCCTCTGCAGAAAGACAGGTACACACACACTGTTGGTGGAGCTGTCACTTCATCCAAAGAGACTGTGGAACAATTTCTAACTAGGCAGGGGGAGGACATGTAAAATATCTGTACTTTAGATTCAATCTCTATATCTTAGACTCTGCTAGACTCTGAAGAAGTCAAGGTCAAAAAGAAAGGTTCTCACATAGCAAAATATTCATAGCAGCACTTTTTATGGTTAACAGAGAACTGAAAACAAAGTAGATTCCTATCAATTTGGATATTATTAAACAAATTGTGCTAGCTGAATGTAATGGACAGGTAGGTGGAGAGTGCTAGACTTAAACTTAGACAGTGGAGAGTGCTAGACTTAAAGTCAGGAAGATTTAAGTTCCAATCTGACCTCAGAAACTAACTGGCAGACCCTGGGAAAGTTGCTTAAGCATGAACTTCCTCATTTGTAAAATGGGAATGTAAATACTAACTATATACTAGCTATTATTATTATTAACTGCATTAATTCTTTTTATTTTTATTCCTTTTTATTACAAGAGAAGACTCATTTGATGGAAAAAGAGGACGGGCCTATTTGAAGATAACTATAGTGAAAAGCAAGAATCATCAATAATTTCTTTTTCATAAAAAGGATACAATTAAATATATTTGGTTCCTGGGACAAAACTTTGGTTGTCCTGCCCTAGGTGTTGCTCGAAAACTCACTTGGCAATTAACCAAGTGCTGCTTTGGGGCATCTTTGACAGTGTTTTCTCCAGGTCGTATAATACTTGTATTGTCACTGATCTTTTCCATTGTTTATGCCTTATGCCCTTAAGTGCAAGGACTATGTTTTAGATCTTATCAGATAGTACAAAGCTAGGCACATACTCTGCAAATATTCATTGGTCAAATTTTAATTTCCATCTTTAGATGTCCTTTTTAAGTCAAATTCCTATTCCTTCATTCTTAAAGTTTGATTCTTTTTTTTTTTTTAAAGCAACTGGCTTAAGTAACTTGCTCAAGGTTACATGGCCAGTTATATTTGTGTGGGTGCCGAGTATTTGAGGCCGGAACCGATCCCAGGTCTCCTGACTCTGGGGCCAGCACTCTTACTCACTGCACCACCTGGCTGCCCCTAAGCAACTGGGGTTAAGTAACTTGCTCAAGGTTACACAGCCAGTTATTTTATGTGGTTGTTAAGGATCTGAGCCCAGAACCGATCCCAGGTCTCCTGACTCTCGGGCTGGCGCTCTTACTCACTGCGCTACCTGGCCACCCCTTAAAGTTTGATTCTTAAATTTGGGAAATCACTAATCCCTTGTCAATCTGGTGAGACCTATGGATCTTTCAGAATAATGCCTTAAAATACATAAAATGAAATATTTAAAATTAAAAAGGAAACCAACTTTGCTGTACTGTATTTATCTTTCTGTCTCTCTGTCTCTGTCTCTCTCCAAAACATATATACATACATGTATATACACATATATATGTAATTTTTATAGACCTTAGGTTAAGAACCCCAGCTCTAGATATCCAATTCATCTTTGATGTGTTAATTTCCACAAAATTCCAAAGGCAACAGGGGGTAGCAGTCCAGTTTAACTTGATATAGTGAAGGCTATCTAATGATCTAATGATCACAGAAGATTGTATTTTAAGGAAAGACATGAACTGAACCTTGGTAAAAGACAGCTTGGTGACAGAGTCCAAGGCCAGACTAAAATGAAACTAAAGCTCCTCTCAGTTAGCAGCCTAATAAGGATTTGAACCCAGGTCTGCGAGGAATTGTCAGTGTAACTGGGTTTTCATATGTGGAAAGCACGTTTCAGTTTTCAAAATCCGTGAGGGGGAAAACTGCAAGCTGGAAATGTGGATGGATGGAAATCACTTACATCTGTTCTTTCTCAACTTTAGTCCCTACCCCCACTCCCCAGGTGCCAGGAAACAGTGCATCAATTTATAAGAACCAAGAGGCGTTGTGGGAGGGCTCTAGCTTTGGGTTAGGCTGAGGAATGGGACTGCAACTCAGAAAGAGGAATAGAATTTGCAGGGGAATGAAGGAAGTCAGAATGATAAATGTATAGAAATGAAACATTGGGCTTAGAGGTTATTCCAACAGCTCTGGGAAATGAGGCTCCTGGGCATGGGAAAATAAGTAGTACAGAAATTAGAGTAGTTACTATATTTCATGTTTTTAATTCCTCACTGACTCAAATTCTGTCAAAAGCTCCAACCAAAGATGGCCAAATTCGTGTCAAGAAGTTAAGCTCGGAAATTTAGAGACTCCAGAGAATGTCTTCAGTTATCCCTGTTTATTCATATACTAAGAAGATTTGCTTTCCAATCACAGGGCAAGGAAGCAGAAGGCCTAGGGCCTTGTACAAAGACTCTGCAGTCTACAAAGTAGACAAGTTTTGTTCTTGGAATAAAAATGCCCACTTGTGCCTATTGTGTCCAAGGTACTGCTGGGGTAGAGGACAAAAATGGGCTTTTGCCCTGTTGAATGTCTACCACTCCCTAGAGGAAAGCTGTTACCATTCATAATGCCCAACATTTTCCTGTGATTCTCTTTAGAATAAGATATGATTTATCATCATCATTCATCATCATCATCACTCTGTGTGTGTGTGTGTGCGCGCGCGCGTGCCTGTGTAGTTGGGGCAGAGCTAGCAGAAGGTAGAATCTGCAGCAGAATTTCCAAACCGTACCTGTGCTGACCCTACGCAAGTACTGCAAAATAAGCTTGCTTGCTCCATCTTCTGGAAATTTTCATAAATTGCATCCATAAGGAAAGGATCATAGGCTAATAGGATTTTACAATTCAAAGGGACCTTAGAGATCATAGAAACACAGATTTGGAGTTGGAAGGGAATTTAAATCACATTTTGTTGTACTCTCTTAATTTTACAGTTAAGGAAACAGAGTCCAAGAGAAGTAATGTGACTTGCCCTAATATAGCTAGTAAGTTTCAGAAGTGGGTTTGGAACAATCTAAAGACCCTTGTTTCCCAGATGAGGAAACTGAGGCACAGACCCAGAAGACTATTTTCCCACATGGCCACACATAGTTAGTTAGTTAGTTAGCTAGTTAGTTAGAAAGTGGATCCTCCCTCACCCTTGACTTTTTCTCTCCCTAAGATGGTGAAGAAAGGGCTTTTCCTCACCCAAAATGAAGTGAATAAAGTATGGAGAAGCCATCATTTTGGCTGTTGCATTCTAGTTTATTTTCTTTTATCTTTTTTTTTTTTTTCAGTAAGAAGCCAGTTTGACTATCCAAGGAAGTTTGTTTTCATTACAATACCCTCTGGATAGAGGGGACTTGTGACAATGGTGCAGTGTATGATTTTTTTCTCATTTATCAAGTTCCAGAAGCATTCAGGAAGGAATTTCGAAAACCTTCAAAACCTATTTCTGCCACTTGCCAGTTGTTCTCTTTTGTCCTCAGTTTCCTCACGTATGTAACTTACAGACTAGTATCACTTAGCTGTAAGTTTACATGGACAGGGTAGAATCTTAGCAAGTTCTCAAAAATCATTTTTCTTTGGCTCATTAACTCCCTTCCACCCACCCATAGGGTGCCTACAAACACTCCTACGTCTCCCCTATCCTGAAAAAACTCACTTTATCTGGCATCCCTTTCTTGGTTTAAATCTTTGAGAAAACCTTCCACAATTGATGTCTCTGCTTCCTCTCCTCCCATTCTCTTCTAAACCTTCTGAAATCTGGCTTTGGATTTTCTTCCTGAGGACTCAGGTGCACCTTTACTTCTGCTGTAGTTCTCTCTGATCATCGATCTCACCTCAAAAAGCACTCTGATTTTTCTTTTATTTTTATTATTTATTTCATTATATTTTATTTATAAATTAATTTCTGTAAGAAATTAATTTATATACTCAATCTGAAGGGGTGGTACCAAGCCACAGAAGTCTAAAACCATAAAATTCTCTCCTAACCAGGGGACCCCTCCATGAGGTATAAAAGGATTGACAAGTACCTAAGCCCAGGAAATATCTTCAGCCATGTTAACAGAGGTGTCGATGGGCACACATATACACTTAAACACAATCCCAAAGTGCCATCTCTACCAAGGCAAATTGATTGGGAATGTCACGTCATCATGTTGATCAAGTACCTTTCTCTCCTTGTGCAAAATGAGGAGGTTGTACTCAATGAACTCTAAGGTCCCCACCAGCTGCAATAGTTTATAATTCTACAACTATGTGTGCTATCTTGCATTGAGTATAAATGTTACCACAAGGCACAGGAGCCCTTACTGCCTTATCCTGACTCTTATGTTTGAGGTTTCAGAGGAATTTTAATATCTTAAGCCCCAGCTCTTTAAAGAAGGGAAATAAAGTCATCACTTACCTCTCAAAAGATGGCTCCATTTAAGGCTCCATTCTAATTAAAGGCAGTGGAATTGTTCTCCTAAGAGGTCTACAGCCCTTTCCAATAATAAAATCACCTGCCACTAATGGGTGAGACTCAGAGAATCATACTTAAACTCTTAGGGTTTCTATTTATTTTTCTTTTTCTGAAGTTGTTCACATAGTTTATTTATGCTCTGATGAAAAATTATCTTCACAGATAAAAATCATCCATAGTGCCTCTTATTGCTTCTTTTTGCACTGACATTTGCCTTTGCAATACCTTGACTTTCTTCATTCTGTTCTTGCATTCTCTTTGCTGCTTTCTTGATGTCTTTCTCTTCTCAAATAGGTCATATCTTGCAAGGATCATTTTTCCTTGCATAACCAAGGGAATCATAACTCATGGCAAAGCCTGTTGTTTTGCCACCACCAAAACGCATTCTGAATCCAAAGACAAAAATGGTATCTGGAGATATCTTGTACATCTTAGCCAGTTTTTTCTCAAATTTCAGTCTTGGGCACTGTGGCCTTTTCAGGGTGAAGGATATCTATAACTTGCTTTTTACTAACCTTTTTATTAAATTTACCAAATTTAAGATCATAAATTTAAACATGAGAATATCTTTATTTAGTTCAACTTCACCATTTTACATATGAGGAAACAAGGTTAAATCTCTACTTACAGTCTCAAAGGTAGTAAGAAGTAGAGGTAGAATTCAAACCCAAATCTTTGGATTCCAAAGTCAATGCTTTTACCCCTCTGCCATCTTGTCTTCCTGTCCCAAAGACATAGAGCAGACTACTAGATTTGGAGTCAGAACGTCTTGGTTTGATTCCTTGCTTTGCTACTTAACTAGTTGCTTGACTTCACTTGAGTCATTTTAACATTTGACCTTTAATTTCCACATCTCTAAAATAGACATAAGAATACCTACTTCCCCAAAACTGTGGAATCACAGAAGTTTAGAATTTGAAGGGAGGGACCTCAGGGAATATCTAATCCACCCATTAGTCTTCAATACTGGCAAATATATACTGACTTCAAAGTCTAGGACAGTGGGCTCTCAAAAATCAGTCCATAATTTTCTGGGAATAACCCTTATAGGCATATCATATATTACAGTGAGAATATTATTTGACAAAGATGTGGCTCCATGGCCACTGAGAATCAGCGGCAGTGTTTATTGATCAGTTATTGGTCAGTTGAATATTCACTGTTTTGGCATTCTAGGTTGTTTATGAGGCTCTAAATAAGTTATTCAATGTGAGCTCTAAGGAAATTTCATTGTGTTTGGCTACAACTCTTTCCATTTGAGATTTGTCAAAGAAGTTGCCCTGAGCCAGATTCCACCACATATTGGTTGTACTATTGAATTCTTATAAGACAAGATTAAGTAGCTTGTTGGGGATAGATACAGAATGCACATCTTGAACAGCTTGAAATAATGTTGCTGACATAGATAAAGTGATTTCCACTAAAACATATCCAACATGTGGTCATCCAGTCTTTGTTCAAAGACCTCCAATGAGAACAGACCTACTACCTCATGAGGCAACTCAATCCACTTTGGGACAGATCTAACTTATAGGGGAGTTTTTACTGATATCTAGTCTAAATTTGTCTTTTTACAACTTCCATCTATTGTTTCTGATTTTGCCTCCTAGGACCAAACAAAAACACTAACAACTTCTCACTGTTAAGTAGATTCACATCTAGAATTCTCCTTGGTTGTCACTCTACTTTTTGGCAGAGAAGAAGAAGAAGAAGAAGAAGAAGAAGAAGAAGAAGAAGAAGAAGAAGAAGAAGAAGAAGAAGAAGAAGAAGAAGAAGAAGAAGAAGAAGAAGAGGGAGAGGGAGAGGGAGAGGGAGAGGGAGAGGGAGAGGGAG
>NW_027187360.1:16539103-16596582 GCF_028583685.1 Petaurus breviceps papuanus | reverse complement strand
GAGGGAGAGGGAGAGGGAGAAGGAGAAGGAGGAGGAGGAGGAGGAAAAGAAGGAGGAGGAAGAGAAGCTACTAGCAAATAAATTTTTGGGAGAGAGAGAAGGAAAGGGAGAGAGGAAGAGAGAAGGGCAGAAGTATATAACAACAGATAGGCAGACAAACAGAAACAAAGACAAATACAAAGAGACAAAGAAAGACAGAGACAGTCAGCGAGAGAGAGAGCAGAAGATGTCTGGATAATTGAAGTCTCCCACTACTCTCATATCTTTGTGCCAGGCATGCAATCTACTTACTGAACTCCTCATCTATTTCTTCTCTCTGTCTAGGTGGTCTGCTGCAAAGCACTTTGATGACAAAATTGCTTCTGTTCTCCTTCCATTAATCTCAACTGAAATTTTCCTCACTGTGCTTCCCTATCTGGCTCCTTGATTTCCTGACATAAGTATATCACCAATAAAGTTCCCCCCAACAAAAGTACCCCCATTAACCTATTTTATTTCTTTTGAATAAAGTATATACATCTGGAGTCATATTATAGTCATGGGTTTCATCCCACCCAATCATAATGATACTATTAAAGCAAATTTGTCTCCTTGCATCAGGACATCAAATAATCAAACATTGATTATTTGTATATAGGTGTTATAAGTCACGGATTTTACTATTGACTCCTTTCTTAAATTTTGTCTACTGTGAACTCCTGTGTGCCTCAATGGCTATTATTCCTTTGTTGTAGCTTCTCTCTATAGTTTGGTAGATATTTATAGGCAATTTTCTGTCTCATTCATCCTTTTTTAATATACTTTTTATTATATTTGCAAGATTCTAGGCAAATACATCTTTAATAGTCTTTGCAAGGCATACTCCATTACTGGCCAGGAGTCTACCATTTTTATGTTTTTAAAAATTCAAATTCTATTCTCAGAACCATCTTCATAGTGAGCTATTCATTTCTTTAGGCAATTGTTCTATCTTTGCATTCATTGATTTCAATAGACAGTAGTTAGGTAATCACATCTTGTGCCCACATGATCTTTAGTATCTTGTTTAAGACTAAATCATCTTTATTAATACCCTTTTAGAATAAACCCACATAAATCATCACCATTTCTATATATTACTAACAAAGCACAATAGCAAGAGAAAGAAAAAGAAATTCCATTTAAAGTTACTGTAGATATTATAAAACATTTGGGAGTCTACCTGCCAAAACTAACCCAGGAACTATGTGAACACAATTATAAAACACTTTGCACACAAATAAAGTCAGATCTAAATAAGTGGAAAAACATCAGCTGCTTGTGGGTAGGCAAAGTTAATATAATAAAATGACAATTCTACCTAAATTAATTGTCTTATTGGGTGCCATACCAATCAAACTACCAAAAAAAGCTAGAAAAAGCAGTATCAGAATTCATCTGGAAAAACAAAAGGTCCAGAATATCAGGGAAATTAATGAAAAGAAATGCTAAGGAAGGTGGCCTAGTAATATCAGATCTTAAATTGCATTATAAAGCAGCAATCATCAAAACCACTTGGTACTGGCTAAGAAATAGAGGTGTAGAGCAGTGGAATAGGCTAGGTAGACAAGATATAGTAGTCAATGATTATAGCAATCTACTGTTTGATAAACCCAAAGACCCCAGCTTCTGGAATAAGAATTCACTGTTTGACAAAAACTACTGGGAAAACTGGAAAATAGAATGGCAGAAACCAGGCATACCAATGTCTAACACCATGCACCAGAATAAAGTCCAAATGGGTACATGATCTAGATATAAAGACTGGATTCCCAAATCAATGTTCTTACCTCTCTGCCATCTTGTCTTGCTGTCCTATAGACATAGAGAAGACTACTGGATTTGGAGTCAGAAGGTCTTGGTTTGATTCCTTGCTTTGCTATTTACTATAGTCCATGCAACCAATACTAGGAAGGAAGCAGAGAACTGGAAAAGAATTTTTACAACCAGTATTTCTGATAAAGGCCTCATTTCTAAAATATATAGAGAACTGGATGAAATTTATAAGAATACAAGTCATTCCCCAACTGATAAATGGTCAAAGAATATGAACAGGCAATTTTCAGAGGAAGAAATTAAAGCTATCTATAGTCATATGAAAAAATTCTCTAAATCACTATTAATTAGAGAGATGCAAATAAAACAATTCTGAGTAACCACATCACACCTATCAGATTGGTTAACACGACAAAACAGGAAAATAATAAATATTGGAGAAGACGTAGGAAAGTTGGAGCACTAATTTATTGTTGGTGGAGCTGCAAGCTTATCCAATCATTCTGGAGAGCAATTTGGAAATATGCCCAAAGAACTATAAAAATGTACATACCCTTTGACTCAGCGATACCACTTCTAGGGCTGGATCCCAAAGAGATCATACAAATGGGAAAAGGACCCACATGTACAAAAATATTTATAGCAGCTCTTTTTGCAGTGGCCAAAAACTGGAAACTGGGGATGCTCATCAACTGCGGAATGGCTGAACAAGTCATGGTATATAAATGTAATGGAAAACTGTTGAGCTATAAGAAATGATGAACAGGCTGACTTCAGAGAAACCTGGAAAGACTTATATGAACTGATACTGAGTGAGGGGAGCAAAACCAGGAGAATATTGTACACTGTAACAGCCACAGTGTGCAAGGACTGATCTTGATAAACTTAGCCCTTCTCAGCAATATAAAGACCTAAAACAATTCCAAAGGACTCATAAAAGAAAATGCCATTCCCATTCAGAGAAAGAACTATGGAGATTGAATGCAGAGCGAAGCAAACTATTTTCTTTTTTTATCTTGTTTTGTTTTGTTTTCTTTTTCTTTAGCATGGTTTCTCCCACTCATTATAATTCTTCGATACAACATGACTGATGTGAAAATATGTTTAGTAGGAATGTGTATGTAGAACCTATATCAGATTGCATGCCATCTTGGCGAGAGGAGGGGAGGGAGTGGGAAAAAATTTAAAACTTATGAAAGTGAACTTTGAAGACTAAAAATAAATAAATTAACTTTTAAAAGATACATTTTAGGTGCTTCCTGGCAGTGTCATTTGTGATTGGTACCTATGTAAATCACCAGAAGTGAGAAGTAGTCATCCAAGTCTTAGGAAAGTCTCTAAAACGAGACTTTCCCCTAGAGAATGCAATAAACCTCTCTCGTTGTTATAAGGTTAACAAATAGCTGCTTTAGTAAATGAATATAATATCACCAACTATTTCTACTTGTTTTCTTCTACTTCTGACTCTTCTTAGATCTCTCCTCTGACAGCTTCTGTGGCTCTATTTTGTCATTTCTTTGAGGGCAAGTAGCTACTTCCTCCTCAGAACTTTCAGCTCCTTTTTATTCATGAAGAACTTCAAACTTGTTTTTGTTTCTGTTTGTTTTTTAACTCCAACTGTATAATGATCCTTTCTTTTCCTTTCTCTTCTGTATGGCATTCTTTCATTCTCTGTCTTCCTAAAATAATTGCTAAGTTTTCCTTCTTCTAGTTCATATTTTTTTTCCCCATTGAAGCCCCACTTCCATTTTTTAAGTAATACACCATCATCTTTGATGTCTTGAAGTATAGAGAAATATTTTTCCATCCCTTTAATTTCTCTTCTAGAAGATAGACCAGCCTACATTCAGAATACAGATAGCAGTAGTTGGCTGTGGCAGGAATACAAACATTATGAACTCAAGGCAAGTAACTGTAAGATTATCCCTTGTTCTCTGCACTGATTAAGATTGCTGACTTTGAGGTGGCTAGGGGGTGCAATGAATAGAGCATCAGCCCTGCAGTCAGGAGAACCTGAGTTAAAATCTGGCCTCAGGCACTTACTAGCCGTGTGACCTTGGGCAAGTCACTTAACTGCCTTCCCCCCCAAAAAGAAAAAATAAAGATTGCTGACCTTGTTTCTTGAACTATTTGTGGGGATTAATATTTCACTTTTTAAGCATCTGTTATGATCTATGCAACTTTTTACCATATCTTAACAACCTGATAGTCTTTTTCTTCTCTCACTAACTTCTTATTATTTCATCAATATGTCTTACCTTTTCTTTCTTACCTTGCCTTGCCTCCTACCTTCTCCTTGAGTCCTTCTCTTCCGGTCTTTACTTTTCAATTTTTTTCTTCCTTCAAATTGAGTCTTCCAGGATAAGCCTTTTTATTTTTCCAGCTTATATTGTTCTTCAAATTATCCTCAAATTCTTCCAGATTTCTCTTTCCCAAAACTCAATCTTTGGATTTCTTCATAAATATAAATCCTACAAACTCACCTTCACAATTCATTTCTCCTTATTAGCTAGAAGTAGAATCTTGACCTGGAGATTATTGTTTTCTTACAAGACTTTCTTCAATTTCACCAAAATTTCTCCTCCCAAATTTAGTCTCTGGATTTCTTTACAAGTTTAAAGCCCCAAAAGACACATTCCTAATTTCTTTCACCTTCTAATTCATCTTAAGCCCTTCCCTTTTCTCCCATTCCTTTTCCTAAATAAGAGAGAAGCATTGTAAGGAATAAATGCAATAATTTATAAAAGAGGCTTTGTAGACCTTAAAATTCCATCTACATAAAATACAAATTATTTTTGAAATTGGTAAACAAGAGTGAGAATTAAGAGAAATGATCAAAAGAAACCATGACTAAACACTTATATTTCAGTTGTACAGTCCAGAAGCAATTAAGAGTCTAAGGCAGAGAAGCCCTGTTTTTAATAACTCTGTCATTATTCTCAATTTTCAGCACCACCACACATGAAAAACCCATTTCCCATTTCTTTAAAGGTGTTAAATGGCTTTTGCACTGAGTTGGGAAACTTTGCCACTAGCAAAATGACTGCAAAGTGAGTTCACAGCTTTCCTGCCCCAAAGCCTCTATAACAACCCAGTTTGGCCTATTTTTTCCCACTAGACCAACACTCTCTTGTTAAGTGTTTAATTATGAGGACTACAGACTATGAAAATTCTGGCATTCATGGGAGCATCTAATTGCAGCCTAAGTGTTACCTCTAAGCATTTTCTTTCAGAGGAACTAAGCTAACCTTTACCTCTCCATGGCCCTGCTAAGATACTAATGGGATATTGCTTCTTCATATTAAGCAGACAAGACTCCAAACTGATGCAGAAACCAGGAAAGCAAAGTAGCTTCTATAAGAAGAGAAGGAATATAGCAGGACTGGGAAGAGAAGCTGAAGGCTTGTATAAGAATTTCACCTAAGGAGAAAAAGACAAGCTGAATGTAGTGAATGGGAGGGTGAAAATTATAGGGATACCAATGGAGGTTGATCTGCTGCTTAAGATCAGGAGACACGCTCTTCTCCAGCATTCCTACTTGGTTTGGGATGAGAAAGAACTCTTTATTTACTGACCTTCCTCAGTCCAGCTTTTACAGATATGATTTTTAGCAAGCAACTAGGCTGATAACATCTACCAATTTACACCTCCTTCCAAATAATCTCTGCTGATTTTGTAATAAGCCTATAAGAAC
This sequence comes from Petaurus breviceps papuanus, assembly GCF_028583685.1. NCBI lineage: Eukaryota > Metazoa > Chordata > Mammalia > Diprotodontia > Petauridae > Petaurus > Petaurus breviceps. Next base: position 16,591,094 of record NW_027187360.1, on the reverse strand, counting down.
CTAGTAGCTTATGATCCCCCACTGCCAAACTCTGCTGAAGCCGCTACTCATGATTCAAACAAATGTTCCTTAATTTCTAGACCAGTAGCAAATTAATGGGCTAATTTATTTCTACTTTTCTGTCTTGCAAGAACACATACCAGTTCTGTCGATATCCACTAACTTCCCACTGACAGATTCAAGCCGCCAATGAGAAGGACATTAGGAGACAAATGAATCTTCAACCTAGGATTACTTAGTAAGCTCCCTGGGACTCCAGACACAGGGATGTGATGACTTGATAAATTAATACTTCCCTAGAAGGTAGAGATTTTCATATATCTGGCACAAATCCTATCTTTGCCAAAGGCAATGGCAGGGTCAGATTTAAGGGACCTCTGGGATCACCAGTGACTTGTTCATGGTCAGATAGCTAGTCAGTGGTAAAGTTGCGACTTGAACCCAGGTCCTGAAACTACAAGATCAGTACCTCTATGTCATACAAGTCCAAGTGATTCCATGGGAAATGGAAACTATTGCTCCCATGAATGTTTGTCAGGATGACATGACCCCCTTGGAGTAAAGGAGGAAGTGATTGGTTAACTCTACTACTTCTCATTCTCCATGTGTCATCAGGGTTAGTTAACAATGTATACAATTGCCTACTGAATGCATTGGCCTGAAAAAGCCTCCAGGATGAGCTAGTACAAAAACAAATATGGTCCCTATTCGCAGGGGCACTTACTTTTTTTTTTTTAAGCAATTGGGGTTAAGTAACTTGCTCAAGGTTACAAGGCCAGTTATTTCTGGGTGTGGTGCTAAGTATCTGAGCCCAGATTCGATCCCAGGTCATCCCGACACTGGGGCCAGCTACCTGGCCAACCTGGGCACTTACTTTCTAAAGATGGAAATAGGTCAAACACTCTCCTAAAATATTTTGGATAGCTCAAGGCAATGTACCAAGCTAATCTATACTGCAGCATAAGTGAGATTTAGTGACTGGAGGACAGGGCTAAATGATAGTCTAACTCCTTCCAATTCAAGGAAGACTTATTAAACATCTACTCTGTAACCTCAGTGCCTACTCCAGTGCTTTAAACAGATTTGAAAACTACAATGAGCTTTTAATTCAACTGAGAGAGTGAAGCATGATAATTTAGACAGATAAAGATAAAACAAAGTAGGATACATATAGTGGGGAGAGATCCAGACATTTTCTCTTTGGAAATTTGAGGAAGGAAAGTATCTCTTGTCTACCTATGGACCATTCTACTCCATGCCACCTCTACTCAAACCATCACTTCCACTTCTTCACCCCTAGTAACCTGTATTCTGCCCAATGTCCCTCAGCTCTGATAGGTCAGTTTTTGCCTTATCTTGTCAGGGTTGAGGCCTTTACACCACCTCTCTGACATGCCACAACCACTCTCCCTTTCCACTACCACCTCTCCTTCCCCAGTCCTTTCATCTTTCCCTTGTGTTATCTTTCCCCATTAGAATGTAAGCTCCTTAAGACCTACCCAGGAACTGTCTTACCTGTCTGTATTTATATTCCCAGTGCTTAGCATGGTATTTGGTGCATCTTGAGTGCTTAATAAATACTCTATCTTATCTGACTGTCTGTCAGCATAATTTAGCACATGCTAAGCAGATAAACACTCATTACATACTAATTCATTGAATAGAGAATGAAAAGATTGATATATGTAACACAAATTAGATGGGATCCCTCCTTGGGGCAGCTCTAGTCATTAGGAAATCTTTCCTTATGTTGTTCTGAATTCTGCCTCCATATTACTTTCACACATTGACCCCAGTTCTGCCCTCTCAAGGTCAAGGGTAACAATACTCATAATAACAACTAAAACAGCATCAGCTAACATTTATACCTTGTTTTTAAGTTTGAAAAATGCTTCATTATCTCATTTCATTCTCACAAGGACACTGTGAGACAGGCACTGTCCTCATTTAAAAGTGAAATAATTAAGACTGAGAAAGATGAAGGCTTTGCCCACTGTCACACAGCTGGGAAGTATCTAAGGTGATATTCATACTCAAGTCTTTCTGATTCCAGACCCAGTGCTGTTATCTACTATGCCAAGCTGCCTCTCAAAATAAGTCTTATCCTTCTCTCACATGATAATCCCTCAAATATTTGAAGGCAGCTATAATGTCTTCTCTTCTCCAGGCTAAACATCTCAAGTTGCTTCGGCCTACCCACTCCTGGCAGAGTTCCAGATTTTCTCTCCATCCTAGATGCTGCCTGCCCTCTTCTTGGCAAGTTCCAGGCTGTAAACATCCTTCCTAAAATTTAACACTTGAAATATAAGACTACAAATGCACTCTGACCATGGCAGAATACAGCAGGATGATCACCTTATTTGTTCTGTCCCTTTGCTTTAACACATTCAAAGACCCGTGATTTTATCGCTGTGGATTTTATTCACCATTGCAGGTTGCAATCCTCCTGTGCCATAGTACATGATCTCTGTGAGTTCCTGTGGTCAACATTTATTTCCCTATAGTCCCACTTTTGCTATGATAAGCCTCGCTGAAATCAGCTAGACTGGTCTTCAGACAACAAAACCCGGGAGTGGGCTTGTTTCTAAATTCCCAAAGCTTTTCCAGCTTAATAAAATTTGCCAGAATTTGCTCTCTCCTGACATAGTCATTGAAAGTCCAGAGTCATGAACAGGCCACAATAAAGCATTAGAGATGGAATCTTAATGAGGCTTTAGTTCTGACCACCAGGCAATGCAACCAATGATCTCATTAGCTTTTCTTAAGCATGGATTAGGTAACATAAGGTAAAGTAGTTTGTGTTCTCTGGTAGAGAAACAAGTTATAAATCAAGAAATTAAATTCTCATAGTATTTCACAACTATTAGTTGCCCTGCTATACAAACCATAGCAGTATGCATTGATACTCTTCGGCTTCATAATTAATTGATATATTACTTTCTCAGGATTGTCCAGATCACTCTTAATTGAATCAATTGAGATCAGTCTTCATTGGGTGATGCCAAACCATCTGTTAATACCCTTGATTTCAACCACAAATCCAGTGTCTGCTACAGCATGTGCATTTTGGCTGGAATTCAAGATGTATTAAATTTTTTTAATTGTTCTCCCATTTGGTCTGAGATACCCTATGGGTCCTATATATTCTCTTCAATTATCATATGGCCTCCACTTGAAGGCTACGCAAGCCAAACACATGCTCTCCAGTTCCTACCAAGCTGGGAAAACTTATAGTACAGATCAGAAAATAGACTATATATTAGTCTTCCAAAGATTCAACTAGCTAAGTTCAGAGACATTTATTGCCAGAAAATCGGTCACCAGGTGATGAGATTTGTTTTTTTAGCTACAGCATACTAAAACAAGAGTTTTTAAATTGGAACTACTGATAGATTTCAGGTTAGTGAATTTGCATAGGGAAAATATTATATTTTTTACTAATCCTAGATTTTCCTTGTAATCCTATATATTTTATTATATACATTTAAAAAATAATTTTGAAAAGGTCTCAATACGCTTCTCCAGACTGACAAAAGTATTTCAGCCACAAAAGGTCAAGAATACCTATATTAAAAACTATCTGCTAAGGTATGGAAGAGTGGCAATCTGTATTATTATTATTTTTTTTATCATTCTTACCTTCATCCAACATTTTTTTTGCCTCTTTTTTTTGCTTTTTTTTTTTTGGAGGGCAATTGGGGTTAAGTGACTTGCCCAAAGTCACACGGCTAGTTTTTGTGTTGTGTCTGAGGCTGGATTTGAACTCTGGTCCTCCTGATTCCAAGGCCAGTGCTCTATTCACTGTGCCACCTAGCCACCCCTTTTTTTTTTGCCTCTTTTTAAAATTAAATTATTTATTTTTAGTTTTCAGCATCTACTTCCATAAGTTTTAAATTTTCTCCCCCTCCCTCCCTACTTCCTCCCCAAGATTGCTTGCAATCTTATATGGGTTCTACACAAATATTCCTATTAAACACATTTTCACATTATTCATGTTGTATAGAAGAATTATAACACGTGGGAGAAAGCATAAGAAAGAAAAACAAAACAAGAAATTAGTCGGCTTTGCTCTGCATTCAGACTCCATAGTTCTTTCTCTGGATATGGCTGGCTTTTTACATCATGTGTCCTTTGGAGTTGTTTTAGGACTTTATATTGCCAAGAAGGAATAAATCTATCAAAATCAGTACTCACAAACTGTGGCGATTACTGTGTACAATATTCTCCTGGTTTTGCTACCTTCACTCAGTATCAGTTCATAAGTCTTTCCAGGTTTCTCTGAAGTCAGCCTGTTCATCATTTCTAATGGCACAATAGTATTCCATTACATTCATATACCACAACTTGTTCAGATTCTCCAGTTGATGGGCATCTCAATTTCTAGTTCTTGGCCACCACAAAAAGAGCTACTATAAATATTTTTTGTACATGTGGGTCTTTTTCCTATTTGTATGATCTCGGGGATACAGCCCTAGAAATGGTATTGCTGGGTCAAAGGTATGCACATTTTTATAGTTCTTTGGGCATAGATCCAAATTGCTCTCCAGAATGTTTGGATCAGTTCACAACTCCACCAACAATGAATTAGTGTTCCAACTTTCCCACATCTTCTCCAAAATTTGTCATTTTCCTGTTTTGTCTTGTTAGGCAATCTGGTAGGTATAACATTATACCTCAGAGTTGTTTTGATTTGCATCTCTCTAATCAATAGTCATTTAGAGCATTTTTTCATGTAACTTCATATCCTTTGATCATTTATCAATTGGTGAATCACTTGTATTCTTGTAAATTTTACTCAGTTCTCTATATATTTTAGAAATGAAGCCTTTATCAGAGACATTAGTTGCAAAAATTCTTCCCCAGTTTTCTGCTTTCCTCCTAATCTTGGTTTCATTGGCTTTGTTTGTGTAAAACTTTTCAATTTGATGTAGTCAAAATTATCCATTTTGCATTTCAAATGTTCTATCTTTCTTGTTTGGTCACAAATTCCTCCATTCTCCATAAATCTGACAGATAAGCTATTCCTTGCTCCCCTAATTTGTTTATAGTATCAGCCTTTATACCTAAATCGTGTACCCACTTGGACTTTATTCTGGTATATGGTGTGAGACATTGGTCTATGCCCAGTTTCTGCCATACTGTTTTCCAGTTTTCCCAGCAGTTTTTGTCAAACAGTGAATTCTTATCCCAGAAACTGAGGCCTTTGGGTTTATCAAACATAGGTTGCTATAATCATTGACTACTGTATCTTGTGTACCTAACCTATTCCACTGATCTACTCCTCCATTTCTTAGCCAGTACCAAGTGGTTTTGATGATTGCTGCTTTATGATACAATTTAAGATCTGATGCGACTAGGCCATCTTCCTTCATCGAGATGAATTTTTTTTTTCTTTTTGGAGGGCAGGGCAATTGGGGTTAAGTTATTTGCCCAAGGTCACATGGCTAGTAAATGTTAAGTGTCTGAGGTCACATTTGAACTCAGGTCCTCTTGACTCCAGGGCTGGTGATCTATTCACTGCACCACCTAGCAGCCCTATCCAGATGAATTTTGATATTTTTTTTCTAGCTCTATAATATTATTTTGGTAGTTTGATTGGTATGGCACTGAATAAGTAAATTAGTTTAGGTAGAATTGTCATTTTATTATATTAGCTTTGCCTACCCTCAAACAACTGATGTTTTTCCAGTTATTTAGATCTGACTTTATTTGTGTGAAAAGGGTTCTGTAATTGTGTTCATATAGTCCCTGGGTTTGTTTTGGCATGTAGACTCCCAAACACTTTCTAATGTTTACAGTAACATTAAATGGAATCTCTATCTCTTGCTGCTGAGCTTTGTTAGCAATGTATAAAAATACAGATGATTTATGTGGGTTTATTTTATATCCTGCAACTTTGCTAAAGTTGTTTATTATTTCAAGTAGCTTTTTTACTTGGTTCTCTAGGATTTTCTAAGTATATCATCATACCATCTGCAAAGAGTAATAACTTAGTTTCTTCTTTGCGTATTCTAATACCTTCAATTTCTTTTTATTGTCATTGCTAAAGCTAACATTTCTAGTACCATATTGAATAACAGTGTTGATGATGGACATCCTTGTCTCATCTCCAATCTTATTGGAAATGCATCTAGCTTATCCCCATTGCATATAATGCCTGCTGACAGTTTTAGGTAGATGCTACTTATCATTTTAAGGAAGGCTCTATTTATTCCTGTGCTCTCCAGTGTTTTCCATAGAAATGGGTGTTATATTTTGTCAAAAGCTTTTTCCTCATCTGTTGAAATAATCATATGGTTTCTGTTAGTTTTGTTGTTGATGTGATCAATTATGCTGATAGTTTTCTTAATATTGAACCAACCTTGCATTCCTGGTATGAATCCTATCTGATCAAAGTATATTTTCTCAGTATAAGTTCCTATAATCATTTTGCTAATATTTTATTTAAATTTTTACATCTATATTCATTAGGGAATATAGTTCTATAATGTTCTATAATTTTCTTTCTCTGTTTTGGCTCTTCCCAGTTTAGGTATCAATACCATGTTGGTATCATAAAAAGAATTTGGTAGGACTCCTTCACCATTTTCCCCAAACAGTCTATATAGTTTTGGAATTAATTGTTCTTTAGCTGACCAAGAATTTGCTTGCAAATCTATCTGACCCTGAAAACTTTTTCCTAAGGAGTTCATTGATGGCTTGTTCAATTTCTTTTTCTGAGATGGGGTTAAGTATTTTACTTCCTCTTCTGTTAATCTGGGCAATTTATATTTTTGTAGCTATTTCATCTATTTCCCTAAGATTGTCAAATTTATGGGCATACAATTGGGCAATATAATTCCTAATTATTGTTTTAATTTCCACTTCTTTGGAGGTGAATTCACCCTTTTCATTTTTGATACAGATAATTTGGTTTTCTTTTTTCTTTTTTTTTTTTATCAAATTGACCAGAGGTTTATCAATTTTATTGCTTTTTTTCCATAAAACCAGCTCTTAGGGGCAACTAGGTGGTGCAATGAATAGAGTATCAGCCCTGGAGTCAGGAGGACCTGAGTTCAAATCCAACCTCAGACACTTGACACATTTACTAGCTGTGTGACCTTGGGCAAGTCACTTAATCCCAACTTCCTTGCCTTCCCCCCTCCAAAAAAAAAAGCCAATCTCTTAGCTTAATTCAATAATATTCTTAATTTCAATTTTATTAATATCTCTTTTGGTTTTCAGTATTTCTAATTTGGTGTTTAACTGGGGTTTTTCAATTTGTTCTTTTTCTATCTTTTTCAGTTGCATATCCAATTCATTGATCTTCTGTTTCTCTACTTTATTAATGTAAGCATTCAGAGATATAAAACTTCCCCTAAGAAGCACTTTTGCTATATCCTATAAGTTTTGGTAAGTTGTCTCATTATTGTCATTCTCTTGAATGCAGTTATTGATAGTTTCTATGATTTGCTGTTAGATCCACTCATTCTTTAGGCTTAGATTATTTAGTTTTCAATTAATTTTAGTCTATCTTTCCATGGCCCTTTATTACATATAATTTTCTTACATAATGAACTGAAAGGATGCATTTAATATTTTTACCTTTCTGCACTGGATTGTGAGGTCTTTATACCCTAGTACATGGTCAGTTTTTGTGTATGTGACATGTACAGCTGAGAAAAAGGTATATTCCTTTCTATCCCCATTCAATTTTTTCCAGAGGTCTACCATATCTATCTTTTCTAAAATTCTATTCACCTCCTTAACTTCTTTCTTGTTTATTTTGAGGTTAGATTTGTCAAGTTCAGAGAGGAGAATGTTGACATACCCCACTAGTATAGTTTTGCTATTTCTTCCTGTAACTTCCTTAACTTTTCCTCTAAGAATTTGGAGGCTATACCACTTAGTGCATATATGTTTAATAATGATATTACTACATTGTCTATGGTGCCTTTTAGCAGGTGTCATAGATTGATTAGATCTATTTTTGCTTTCACTTTGTCTGAGATCAGGATTGCTACCCCTCTTTATTCTTTTTTACTTCAGCTGAAGCATAATATATTCTACTCCAGGCTTTTACCTTTACCCTATGCGTATTCCCCTGTTTCAAATGTGTTTCTTGTAAACAACATATCTTTGGATTATGGTTTTTAATCCATTATGCTCTCTGCCTCTGTTTTATGGAAAAGTCCATCCCATTCACATTCACAATTATGACCACTATCTATTTCTTTCTCTCCATTCTATTCTGACCCCAACTTTATGCTTTATTCTTCCCTTCTCCATCCCCCTCTTCAAAAGAGTTTTGCTTTTGACCACCATCTTCCTCAATCTTCCCTCCCTTTTATCAGACCCCCTCCCTTTTCTTTCCCTTTTCCCTTACTACTTCTTCCCTCCTTCTAATCACCCCCTCCATTTTCTTCACCCTTTTCCCTTCTTACTGCCTGTAGGGCAAGTTAGATTCCTATACTTAACTGAGCAGGTTATTCCCTCCTTGAACTAAATCCAATGAGAATAAAGCACAAACAATGCTCATCTCCCCCCGCCCCTTCTTTCTCTCTACTATATGTTTTTGTGCCTCTTCATGTGATGCAATTTAACCTTTGCTGTCTCTTCCTTTCTTCTTCTCCAATTACCCCTTAATTAGGTTTTTTTCATCATATCAGCTGTTACCCACACTCTCTATCTATGTATATCCCTTTTAAATGTCATAATAAATTAGATTAGCAAATATCATCTTCCTATATAGGGATGTAAACAGTTTGCTCTTATTGAATAACAAGGGTTTTTCCCCCTTTTTCTCCTGTTTACCTTTTTATGTCTTTCTTGAGTCTTGTATTTGAAGATCAAATTTTCCACTGAACTCTGGCCTTTTCATCAGGAAGGCTAGAAGTCCCTTATTTCATTCAATGTCCATCTCCTTGCCTAAAAGATTATGCTCAATTTTGCTGGGTAGTTGATTCTTGGTTGTAGTCCAAGCTCCTTTGCCTCATGAAATATCATATTCCAATCCCTCTGGTTGTTTAATGTAGGAGTTACAGGTCCCGTGTGATCCTGACTGTAGTTCTGTGATATTTGAATTCTTTCTGGCTGCTCTCAATGTTTTCTCTTTGACCTGATAATTCTGGAATTTGGCTGCAATATTCCTTGGCATTTTCAATTTGAGATCTCTTTTATGATCAGTGGATTATTTTGATGACTATTTTACCCTCTGGTTCTAGGACTTCGAGGCAGTTTTCCTTTATGATTTCTTGGAAGATACTGTCCAGACTGTTTTTTTTGATCATGGCTTTCAGGTAGACCAATATTTTTTAGATTATCTCTCCTGGATCAATTTTCCAGGTCTGTTGTTTTTCCAATGAGATATTTTACATTTTGTTCTATTTTTTAATTCTTTAGATTTTGTTTGATTGATTTTTGATGCCTTATAGAGTCATTAGCATCTATTTATCTAATTCTAGTTTTTAATGAATTGTTTTCTTCAGTTAGCTTTTGTACCTCCTTTTTACATTTGGCCAATTTTTCCTTTTAAGGATTTATTTTCTCCAGTTAGGTTTTGTACCTCCTTATTCATTTGTCCTATTTTACTTTTTAAGGAGTTCTCTTTAGTGAAAATTTTTTCCATTATGTCAATTGCATTTTTAAAATTATTGGTCAATTTTTCTTCTACCTCTCTAATTTGGCTTATAAAATCCTTCTTGAGGTCTTCCAAGAATGTTTTTTGAACTTGAGATAAGTTCATATTCCCTTCTGAGGTTTCAGATGTGGGTATAGTGTCAATGCTGTCCTCTTCTGAATTTGTATTTTGATATTCCCTATTTCCATAGTAAGATTCTATGGTCTTTGCATTTCCAATTTGCTTTTGCCCATTATGTTTGCCTAATTCCTGGCTTTTAAAGTGAATCTCTGCTTCTGGGGCACAGGGGCCTCTGTCCCATGCTTCTTGTGCTGGGAACTAGGGACCTGATTACTGGTTTATGCGCTGTGGCCTCTGGTTCTGTCAGTTAGTAGCTATACAATGCTGCAACTCACCTGGTGCTGAGTTGGAGCTTGTTGGTGTGTACTGAGACTGAGGTCAGGTGATGTCTTTCTAAATTCCTTGGGGTTACACTGAAGCTCACAGTGTGAGGTGTGGGGGAGGGGTAGTCTGGCCACTGGAGGTCTTCACCTTCCCTAGGGCTGTGCTAGAGCATTGGCAGGCTCAGCGACTGGTGGACACCTGTCTGCACAAGTGTCTGCCGATTCTTCTGGCTGTGCAAAGGCATGCCCGTGGTCCTGGTGTTGGTACTTGCTGGCTCCACCCCCTTGGAGCTCAGCATCTCCCTCTGATCCACTGAGGTGGTGCTTACAGGGATGCCTCCCATCCTTCACTAGTCCCATTCAGCCACAGTAAGAGGGACCCTACTCATTGATCTCCCTAGCCTCCCAAACTGAAAGACTGCTGTACCCTTTCTGCTGGTTCCACTATTCCAGGATTTTTCTTGGGGCAATATTCTCCAGGTTTTTCAAAGTCATCAAGGCAGAGATGAGACTACTTGTAGTTTACTCTGACATCTTGGCTCCCAGAAATTCAAGTAGGTGACTTTCAAATATTTAGTCTGTGGGCTGATAACTCCAGGAGTAGCTGCTGCCACTACCATAGGCCCTACACCTGTCTCTCACCCAGATCCAACAGACCCCCATCCTGCACTGATCAGTTTGGGAATCACAACTGCCATAGGTCATTCGTTTTGCCAGGGCTTGCTCCCACTCCCCTATGGTTGGTTCTGTGCTGGTGCAGCCCATGTATTCTGTGCTCCCCCTGCCAGGTGCAACAAATCCTTCCAGTTGACTTTCCATATTGTCCTGGACTGGAAATCTTTCACACTCTCTCCTAGTGGATTCTGCCACTCTAAAATTTGTTCAGATTCATTTTTTAGAAGTATCTGAAGGAATTTTTGGGAGAGTTCAGGTGAGTCCCTGCTTTCACTCTGCCATCTTGGCTCTTCCCCTGGCAATGTATATTATTAAAAGAAGTACCCATGCTGGTGAAATAATGGATATTTAAAGTATTGAATGGGCAGCTAGGTAGCACAGTAGACAGAGTGCTGACTCTGGAGTCAGGAGGACTTAAATTCAAATCGGGTCTCAGACACTTACTACCTATGTAATCCTGGGCATGTCACTTAACCTTATTTACCTCAGTCTCTCATCTGTAAAATGAGCTGGAGAAGGAAATGGCAAACCACTCCAGTATCTTTGCCAAGAAAACCCCAAATGGGGTCATGAAAAGTCAGACACAACTAAACAACAAAAGTACTGAATCATGATGTGGTCACTTGATTCTACTCTTCTTGTTACTACAGATTAACTTTGAAGTATACTCAGAACAGAGTTGAAAGGAGGCAGGATCCCAGATTAAAATTCCAACGGGAAAATTGTCCCAAGAGGGATAATATGCTCTTGATGACTCCAACATAAATGATACTGATAAGGAAAGATGGGGAGGGCTGTCTAAAAAGAATGTGGTTGTGGATGCACATGGAACTCAGCAACAAACTTAGATATTAGAAAAGATTACAAAATATGGAAGGAAGGACAGGTAGCTGAGAGTGACTTGTTTCAGTAAGAAAAGGATCAATAAAGCACATATGAGCTAAAGCTGCTGGTAAATACTACAGATAAAAATAGGGACCAAGTGGAAAATCAAAGAAAGGATAGATGACAGGTTCCGGTTGGATAGAAAGATTAATGGATAACAGAGTAAAAGGCATAATTACTCAACTCAAAATTTGCTTGGTCTTCTCTACCAATGAGACTGGAAATGATGGAATAAAAAGGCTAATAAATATAGATGGAATATAAAGGCTAATAAGAACATGAAAATAAAAATAAAGCAAAAGATGGCACTAGAAAAACCTAACTGCCCTCTGTGAGTTTGAGTTACTACAGCCAAGTGACCTATAGTTCAGGGCATAACAAGTGATGATTGTGACTGCTGAGCAACTGATAGTGATTTTTTTTCCCAAAACTATCTAGGTGGTATAATAGATAAAGTGCTAGGCCTGGTCAGGAAAATCTGAGTTCAAATCTGGCCTCAGATATTTACTAGCTATGTGACCCCAGGCAAGTCACTTAACCTCTGTCTGACCTCAATTTTTCCAACTGTAAAATATAGATAATGAAAGCATTATTAAATGACATTTGTAAAGTATTTGACACTATGCCTGACACACAGGAGGCATTTAAATAAGTGCTTATATCCTTATACTTTCCCCTTACATATCCCCAATTACTTCAACTTCTTTTTATACAACATGAATTAAGGACAGTTTATTGTTGTTGTTTAGTCATTTCAGTCATGTCCAACTTTTTGTGCCCCCATTTGGGGTCTTCTTGGCAAAGATACTGGAGGGATATGTTATTTCATTCTCCAGCTCATTTTATAGATGAGGAAACTGAGGCCAACAAGGTTAAATGACTTGGCCAGGGTCACAAAGCTAGTAAGTTTTTGAGACCAGATTTGAACTCAGGTTTTCCTGACTTCAGGCTCAACATTCTATCCATTGTATCACCTGGCTGCCCAAGGAGATTTTATCATCCCCTAGATATTCTTTTATTTGGGGGGGCTCTAGATATTCTTTAGCTTCTCAATATCCTCCCTAAACTGTGGCACCCAGAACCGAAATATAGCATAACAGATACAGGATGACTACGGCATAATGTAAGAGAAATGTCATCTCCATATTTCTAGAAATTCTTCCCCACCCCACCCCCCAGCCATTTCAGGTACCCTAAGGTTGCATTAGTATCCTTGGCTGCCATTTCATACCGTTGACTCATATTGAATGTGGAGTCAACCAAAACCCCCAGATATTTTCATATGAATTACTCTAGCTCTGCCACTTTGTGCTTATGGAGCTGATTTTTAAAGCCAACTGGAAGACTTTGAATCTTGATTTAATTTCATTTCATTAGATTCAATCCAATGTCCTAGACCAGAAGTGTCAAGCTCACGGTCCACAGGTCCTTCCTGCCCCACTGCCCTAAAAAAATCCAGTAGAGAAACTAGATTAAAATGTAATTGAGAGATATTTAACAAAATAATAAAAATACAACATAGATGATGGAAATATGGAGTTTTCTAAGTCAATATGCTACCAGCAAGGATCTGTTTCATCACTATAGACCATCAAGAACTTTCTCAATTTTGACTCTCATTCAGAGAGGCATCTCTTTCAATTTTGTTTCATCTAATCTTGGATCCAAACAATTGAAAAAAATATTAAGCAACACAGGGCCAATCATAGATCCCTGGGTTGCCCCACTAGAAACTTCATTTTAAATTGACATTGGACCATTCATGACTGCTCTTAGAGTCTCTTCTTGGATTATAGGATCATAGATGTAGAGGTGGAAGAGATTTTAGAGGTCATCAAATTCAACTCCTTCATTTTTTCAGATTAGGAAACTGAGGCCCTGAAAGGTTAAGTCACTTGTTCAGAATAACACAGCTAGTAAGTGTCTAACACAGGATTTAAACACAGGTTACCCTGACTCTGAACCCAATGTTTTATCCACCATACCATAAAGCTTCTTAATTATGGATTACACAGTGTTATAATGGACTGAAACTGGCTCTGATTGGCCCTCTAATGGTTTAGTTCTAAAATTTGAATAAAATGAGATAATTATATTAATAAAAAGTTTACTTAACCATAAGGGTGGAACGGTATTCTGAACAGGAAAGGAATGTTTGTATGGGATAAAGCATTGATTCAACTTGGCACAACTTCTTAATATGGCTCTTGCCATAATCCATGGTCATAAGCCAGAGGAAAGAACTCTGACCCTTCTTATCTTGGTTGTTTTATACCCAAGAGATTAGGAAGCCAATGAAATCCTTAGTCCCTTCAATTAATTAAATCTGGAGTTCAATTTCAATAGCTTTTAAGGAAAAACTAGCCTGATTTGGAGGAGGGAAAGGGGAAAGGTGAAGGAGGGGGAAGGCTTAGGATATTGTTCCCACCACAAGTATCTAGCCCACATCTTTTCAGCTTTTCAATGGAATACTACAGGACAGTTTGCTGAATGCTTTGCTAAAATCTAAATAATCTATATGTGCAGCATCCCTTTGAGTGATATCCTTGTGGACAAGATAGAGAGATGTAGGCTGGATAATAGTACACTGATGTGCCTTCACAACTGGTTGAATGACTATGATAGTGTAAGGTTTTGTCTACGTTGCCTGAAACCCCGAGGCTGTCTAAGTTAATCTAATTATAGGTTTTACTGATAGTGTACAAATCACTCTTATTTTTTTTTTCTGTTTTCAGACCTATGATTTTATCAGAGTAGAGAGTTTCCAAGAAGGAACTTTTCTAGCGATGCAAATAAGCACCTTATTTGAAATTTGTAATTTTTAAAATTTGCCTAGAAAACTGAGTGGCAAAGTAATTTGCTAAGGTATATGGTAAAGGTAGAACTTGCATGTCTTCCTGGATTCTGAGGCTAGTTATATATTATGCCATGATTCATGCTGCATCTGTAAGTAAATGGAACACTTATTCATGTTGAAAGGCTATAAGATAAACATAATCTCAACAATTATACCTCCATTCTTGGTGTCTCACTTTGGTTCTACAATGTGAAGTTGTAAGTATGTGTATTTGGATCTTAGGTATCCAGTTCACTCTAGGTATTCTAGTAGTTCAATATTTTATTTTTCCCAATTACATGTTGAAATTTGATTTGATTTTTCTAGTTTTGAGTTCTAAATGGTATCCCTCTCTTCCTCCCCTAAGCAATAGGATATAGGTTATACACATGCAATCACATGAAACATTTCCGTATCAGTCATTTTGTACATGAAGACTTAAAAGAAAAAAAGAATGAAAGAAAGAAAGCAAAAAATAGTATGCTTTAGTCTGTTTTTTAAAAAATATCAGTTCTTTCTCTGGAGCCAGATAGTATGCCTCATTATTAGTCTTTTGGGATTGTCTCAGATCATTGCATTGCTGAAACTATCTACATGATTCACAATTCTTCATCAAACAATATTGCTGTTACTGTGTACAATATTCACCTGGTTCTGCTCACTTCACTTTGCATCAATTCATGTAAGTCTTTCCAAATTTCTCTGAAATCATCCTCCTTGTCATTTCTTATAGCACAATATGTCTATCACAGTCATATACCACAGTTTGTTTAACCATTCCCAAATCAATGGGCTTCCCTTCGATTTCCAATTTTTTGCCACCACAAAAAGAGCTGCTATAAATATTTTTGTACAAATAGATTTCTCTCTCTCTCTCTCTCTCTCTCTCTCTCTCATCTTTGAGATATAGATCTAACAGTGGTATTGCTGGATCAAAGATTATGCACAGTTTTATAGTTCTTTGGCCATAGTTCCAAATTTCCCTCCAGAATGGTTGGATCAGTTCACAGCTCCACCAACAGTGCATTAGTGTCCAGTTTTCCCACATCTCTTCCAACATTTATAATTTCCCTTTTTTGTCATATTAGCCAATCTTATAGGTGTGAAGTGGCACCTCAGAGTTGTTTTAATTTGCATTTCTCTAATTAATAGTGATTTAGAGTATTTTTTCATATGACTACAGATATCTTTGATTTATTTGTCTGAAAACTGGCTGTTCATATCTCTTGACCATTTATCAGTTGGAGAATGACTTGTACTTTTATAAATTTGACTCATTTCTCTATATATTTGAGAAGTGAAGCCTGATTGTGGGTTTTTATACTAAGGTAGACAAAGGGAGCTGGGCGTTCCAGGCTCAAGGAACAAACCCCAGATTATTCTGAATGTTCCAGTTACAAGTGGGATAGTTAAACCTAAAAATGGGAATCAGCAAAATTCATTTAGAAAATATCCATCAGTCTCTGACTTTCCTCCTCCTCTATGTGAAAGGACTGGTCTAACTTACCTAGTTCAATGATCATATCCAAAGAGCAGCAGTTGGACAGATCAAATTGGAAAGGAATATCCAGTAGAGGGCCCCAGGAATTTTTCCTTGGTTTTGTTCTGTTCAAAATTTTTATGAATAATTTAAATGGAAGGATAAATAGCAAGTTTGCAGAAGTCACAAAATTGAAAGAGACATTTACCACATTGGATGAAAGAGTCAGGATCCAGAAGAATTTCAACAGGTGAGAATGATGGAATTAATTTAGTAAGGTGGATTTCAATATGGATAAATGTAAGCACCTCCTTTTGGTTTCCAAAAATCAACTGTACAATCAATCAACTAACATTTATTAAACACTTATGTGTCAGGCACTGTGTTAAGCACTGATGATATAAATAAAAAGAAAAAATGGTCCTTGCCACCTAGGAGCTCATATTATTACAGGGGAAACTGTTACATAAATGGGTATACACAAGACATACCAAATAGATGGAAAATAACCTGAGAGGAGAAGTCATAAGCAGCTAGGAGGGACTGGGAAAGGCCTCGAATAAAAGGTGACATTTGAGCTGAGTCTTGGAGGAAGTTAAGGATTCTAAATGTTAGATGTGAGATAGAAGAACATTTCAGTCACAGTGAAGTTAATACATGGTACATAGTGCAACCATAGAATTTGTGGAGGAATGTAATGTGTAAGAAAACTAGAATAATAGGAAGGGGTCAGGTTGTCAAGAACTTTAAATACCAAATGGGGCAGTTAATATTTGATATTGAAGGTATAGGGAGCCCTTGGAGTTTATGGAGTAGGGGAGTAATACAGTTACTTGGGAAAATAATTTTGGCAACTCTGTGGAAGAGGATGGGATTGGGGAGAGACCTAGGGCAAGGGGGAAACTACAGTAGTGCAAGTGACAGGTGATGAGGACATAACCTATAGTGGTGGCTGTGTGGGTGGAGAGAAGGGAACATATGTGGAAAATATTGTGGAGGCAGAAATCACATGATGTGGCTACTGATTGGCTATCTGGAGTGAGTAAGAGTAAAATGTTGAGAATGACCCTTATATAGTGGACCTAGGTGACTTGGGGAATAGTGGTGTCCTTGTGAAGTTCAGAAGAGGGGAAGGAAAATTTGGAAGAAAAATTATGAGTTCCGTTTTGAACTTTTTGATTTGAAATGCCAATGGAACATCCGATTTGAAATGTCCTGTAGGAACTTGTAATGCAGGCTAGAGCTTAGAGAGACTAAGACTGGATATATCTGTAGATCGGGTAATCATCAGCATGGAGATAATAACTGAACCCATGTGAACTGATGAGATCACCGAGTAATTGAGTGAAGACATAAAAATAGAAAAGGCACCAAGAAAGAACCTTAGACAATACCCACAGTTAATGGGTGACATAGGTGAAAATCCAGCAGGGAAAGGAGGAGTGCTCATGGAAACCCAGAGAGGAGAAAGTATTCAGGAGGAAAGGTGATCAATGGTGTCAATTGTCACTGACAGGTCAAGAAAGATGAACACTTAGAAGGGGGTGAGAAAAGAGGAGGTGGAGGCACTGAAAGTGAGTGGCTTTTTCAATAAGTTTAGCTCAGAAAGAGATGAAAGATATAGGATAATAGCTAGCAGGGATGGTAGGATCTAGTATGTGCTTTTTTCAAGGATGAGGTAGATTTTCACATGTTTGCAGTCAGAAAGGAACCAGTAGTTGGGGATTGAAGATTAGAGAAAAAAATGGGTTTGATTGTGGGGACCATATTTTGGAGAATACTAGAGGAGATGAGATGCAGGGTGCATGTAGTGGAGTTGGCCTTGGCAAGGTGAAGGATAACCATTTCATGTGGTGACAAATTGTGGTGACAGAGGGACATAAGATGAGAAGAGGATAAAAAGGAAACAATTTGAAAATGACCTGTTTTTTTCCAGTGAAGTATGATTCAAGGTTCTCAGAGAAGAAGCATTCTAGAAAATCATTTTGTGAAAATTGTCTTGGGGAGTGGGTTGTGGATTACAAGCTTAGCATTTATCAATAGAGTGACTCATCAATCAATCAAAAAAAAAGCTAACATGACCTTATACTCCATAATTGGAAACATTGTGATTGGAAAGAAGATAATATTCCCACTGTACTCTGATCTTGTCAGAACACATCTCGAGCACCATATTCAGTCCTGGGTTCCACATTTTGGGAAGGATGTTGACAAATCAGAATGTATCTAGAGAAGGGAAATAAAGTAAGATGGTGAGAGAACTGAGGATCATGACATAGCAATGATGTATTATAGGAAGTGAGTCTATTTACCCAGCAGAAAATAAAATTTAGAGGTGACAGGGAAACTGTCTTCAAGTCCTTAAAGGGCTATCATGTGAAAGTGTGGTAAGACTTGTTCTCTTTGGCACCAAAGGACAGAAGTAGGACCATTAACTAGAAGTGACAGAGAAGCAAATTTCATCTTAGTGTAAAGGGAGAATAAACAACTAGAGATGTCTAAAGGTGTAATAGGCCTCCTTGAGAGATGGTGAGTTCGCCACCACTGGAAGTCTTTAGATCTTGTAGGCCTGGTTGGGTTGTTGTTTTCTTGCAGCATCCAATTATTTCTGCCCCCTGAGGCCAAGTAAACAAGTACAATTCTTCTTCCCTATGACAATGCTTCAAATATTTGAAGACAGTTATCATGTCCCCCACAAGTCTTGTCTCCTTCAGGTCAAGCACTACTAGTACTTCAAATGTTCAGTTCCCTCATCTATAAAAAGGAAATAATAATTCTACCTACTTTACAAAGGAGGTTCAAGTAAAATTAAGAGTATGAAAATGCTTTATAAACTGTGATGTGTTCTACACATGTAAGAGATAATCACCATTAGTCAACTTCCACTTATCTGCAGGAGGATTGCCCATGGCAAGTATTTTATTTCAGGCTGTCTTCCCTCTGTTCCCCAGCATCCCTTCCCCTGGCCATCAATTGGTATGTGCTCGGGAAGACCAGGTTCATTTTCACATTATCCTCATGAAAACCTAATTAGAAATGTAAATCCACTTCCCAAAACTGGCAGGATGCATTTCAAAGCCACTGAGAAATGGTTTGAAGTTTGTCCACATTATGCTGCCCCTCCATTAATTAATTAGTTAACTATATGTCCTAAAAGTGATGGTATTACACCATATGCTTAAGTGGTAACTAGACACTTGTATTTGAAGATGCACTGCCCTTCTTGTATTTTAATCCTTCTTATGTATCATTGTGGCAGGGAGGGATCCCTGGGCATAGTCTGGAAGACTATGCCAACAAAAACAAGTTCTGTCAGAACCTATAAATTCTTCCAATCCAGGCCTAGTGCTGAGATGTTTCTGTTGTCCAAGGACCCTGCCTAGATAACTTTGGAGAAGCCTATCATCAGAAGTTTACTCACAAAGTAGTGATTATTTTGGCCAAATCAACTCATAAAATGCATACACTGAGGTAGTGAAGGGTTGCAATCTATGTTAGTGAAGGAACTATCAACAACAATGCAATCAAGACCCTGCTAATGATTAAAATAAGCACATTAATACTAATTCACTCTTTTTTTTTTTTTTTGCTTTTTGGAGGGCAGTTGGGGTTAAGTGACTTGCCCAAGGTCACATGGCTAGTTTTTGTGTTATGTATCTGAGTCTAGATTTGAACTCAGGTCCTCCTGACTCTGGGGCCAGTGTTCTCTATTCGCTGCACCACCTAAGGGCCCCTTAATTCACTCTTTAAGACTTAAATAGGTATTAGCTGCTTGACTCCAGCTTGTAATAAAACAATCATTCCTTCTATTGACAATTTGCATAGTTTTTGTTCACCATTGTGCTTTATATAAAAGTTTCTCATCTGGAATCATTATTTAAGGTCAGTTTATCACAGGAAAGATTGATGGAATAAGCAGACTTGGCTGTTGGCATCTAGAGAAAAAACGCTATCCCCCTACCATTCTGCAAGCCTTCTTTAATCATGGTTGATTGAAGGTTACCAACCTTGAATTATTAGTTAATGGCATCTTAGCAAAGGAATGATTTATTGTGTGAGTAAACTTTGCAGTGGAATGTAGAACCTAAAATGCTAGGTATTTAATCTGAACCTGAAATGTATGTTATTTCATTTTGACACTGAAAATAAAATCCCAAACAAAGGCAATTACACTCAGCCTGAGTTCCTTTTGTTCAGGAACTATGCTGAAATTGATTGAAGTCTGAAGCCCTTTTAACTCTCCTATCTTTTCGAACAGTGTTGATGAACAGGGGTCTACACAGCTCAGGAAGTACATCCTTAGAACTAGTCCCCAAAGTCATTGATCATCATCAAAAATGAAAGGGATGTTCCAGCAAGCTGAAACTCAGGTGTGGGTTTAGTGCTGAGTTCCAAAGATCAGTCACCTCTCATTAGGGACCTCTTTCTGAAATACCAGCATGCATTCAAGAAGCTGCCCTCTACCCTATGGTCTCATGGCATGGATTTTCAGGCCTAAAAGGATATTCAATTCATCTGGTTGGACAGAAAATTAGTTGGTTCCAAGTGAAAGGAATGCATTCATTTTGGCAGGTGTCATATCTTTTCCAGCTTATTGTCTGGACATGTCTTTCCATCCTTCCATTCTTTGGGAAATACCATTTAGCTTCAGCTCTTCTGAAGGGCAGATGTGGTGAGGGAGAATTTGTTCAAGACACCAACCACTCCTTATCCTGGTCCTTCATGGGTCCATCCAACAGGAGTTTTTATCAGTGGCCTTCCACAGTCAAATTTGAAATATAGATTTACAAAGTTGGAAGGCCATCTTCAGGTCATCTCATCCAATCTCTCACCGAATATCAGAATGGCCCCTCTAACATCCCTAATGCCATTGGGGGAGGGAGAGAAAAAAAGGAAAAAAAAAGAAATTTGCATGATAAATTTATTGTATATTTAAAAGGAATAGCAAGTTATACATAATAGACTTTCAGTTTCATGTGCAAGCATCTTTTTATTATTCTACTATGTTATGAAAATGTCTGTTTTATTTCATAAATTAAAAATAAAATAAATATTTTTTAAATTAGTCATCTAGTTTCTATTTGCACATCTTCATAAAGAGGGAAATCATTCATTCCAGAAAATGATGGACAGTTCTAATCACTGGAGAGGTTTTTTGTTTGTTTGTTTGTTTGTTTGTTTTGGAGGAGGGAAGGTAAGGCAATTGGGGCTAAGTGACTTGCCCAAGGTCACACAGCTAGTTTTTGTATTAAGTGTGTGAAACTAGATTTGAACTCAGGTCCTCCTGACTCCAGGGCCGGTGCTCTATTGACTGCGCCACCTAGCCGCCTGGAAAGTTTTTATATGGAACTAAAGTAAAGTTAGACTTTCAAACATTTTCCCCATACTTTTACATAATCCTATATATGAAACAAACTGGTCTGTATGGATAAGGATAGAAATTAGGGATGGGTGAGCTTAAAGTAACTTGAATCAATTAGTGTAGCAGCCCATAATTTGAAGGATACATCTCCCAGAGAAAATTTATCCTAGGTTAAATGTACTCTGTTGACTCCATAACTCATTCCATATCCTTCTATATGTTCTATATGTTCACCTTTAATAATCTGCCAGGAAACACACATAATGTGTGAATTTAGTGCATGCATGTTACACACATGCAGAGGGGTCCACATGTAAGGAACATATGTGGTCAGGACACAGAGATAGAGGAGGAAGTCATTCTGTTAACTCCACAGTATTATATGGCTCCTTGTGTCTTCTAGTGATACCGTTGTCTTGTTTCTCTGGACAGTGATCTGTTGGAGATTTCCTTACTGGGAACATGGTCTCTACTCACGCTTGACAGTTATGTCACCATTGGACATGTGTCTATGGAGTTTCTTTCTTTGTCCAGTTTTTGGCTTCTGTTGCAACACTTGGCTATAGTGCCACCCACGAGTGGTAACTGTTTAACAAATGGCTTCCCCCCAAAAATGTGTACAGGTTATACTTTTAAGTTCAGTCTACATTATTCATTTCTCCTGCTATTACTGTTTAGTTGTTTCAGTCATGCCTGATTCTCTGTGACCCATTTGGGGTTTTTATAGCAAAGATTCTGGAATAGTTTGCCTTTCCTTCTCCAACTCATATTACAGATAAGGAAACTGAGGCAAACAGGGACAAAGTGACTTGCCTAGCTCACAACAGCTAGTAAGTGTCTGAGGCCAGATTTTAACCACAAAGATAAGTCTTCCTGATTCCAAGCCCAGTACCCTATCCACTGCATCACCTAGCTGCCTTTATTAATTTCTCCAGAACTTTCTTAATTCTAGACAACCAAGTAAATAATAAATCAAGCCCTGATTTGTGAGGGTTTGCTGTGTTCCCAGATATAAATGATGACACTGAAAATTTAACAATTGGCCTTAGTACAAGCTCCATCCAGCACAACCATGGTGTTACTTCTTCATAAGATGAATGGGCACTGCTATGCTCTTTTAGTTCAAACAGCAAGAGTTGTTTTGGGTTTTTTTAAATAGCTCTTTGAGAAAAGCAGTTACTCTTGCCTCAGCCACAGTACCCATAATAATAGGAGGGTTAAAAAATTTTCCTGGCTTTTTTCCTTCATAGAATGACTCATAAGTTCTCTTCCAGAGACTTGGCAGAAAAGATTTTTATCCCTAGCTGGAGATTCTTTACCCTCAAGTATTAGGACAAAGGACAAGGTCTTCCCACTTAGTTAATCCTTTAAGGGTTAGAGTTTTCTTTGGACTTTAATCACTTGGCTTGGCTTTCTGAGGGTAACCTTACTCCAGCTTATGATGAGCATTCTGTATACCTTTTACATTTATTCTCTAAAGGTCAGACTATTTCTGGTCATAATTCATGTAAGCATTATTTGCCCAATAATGACCTTACCCAATCACTCTGGAATCCATGGTTTCCCAGTTTCTTTCCAACTCCAGATCTCTTCCACTCTCCCACATAGATGCATGGTTTGGGGAAATTCATAGAGACAAAACTAAGTCTAAAGATAGAGTCATTTGCTTTTCCTATCTGCCTAGCCACATCCCTGTAGTCTTTTGTATATAGAAATACACCCCTACATTATCATTTACTAGGCCCTGAGAACAACACAGCAAAGTATAAAGTTTGTTCCATCTCTTCTAGCCAGAAAGATAAAACATACATACAGTATTAGATTTTAACTAGTTACTCAGGACTAGGGTGCAGGTCTGGGGTATCTCAAAGCCAAATCTCAGTTACCCACAAGGCTAATGGGGACAATAAATGAGAAGCCCTAAGGATATTTATCACTTAGGGCAACAATCTAAACCAGCATCTTTTGCTAACCTATAGCAGGAAAGGTAGATCTAGGTGAGTCATGCAGAGGAGTTCAGATCCTCATTTTATTTGTCAGGCTTGAATCAAGGATACACAGGAGATAGGAGAGCTATAGAAGAGAAAGAGAAGTAAAAGCTGAGTAGAAGAAGTTAGCTTTCCCACAGATTACTGGTAACCATCTCTTTGTGATGCTTTTCCCATCTATGTTGGGATGGTAGATCTCAGTTGTCACCAATATCACATGAGTTAAGGAACATGCGCCCCAATAAATGATCAAATAAAATGCCACTGTCGTAGCTCAGCTTAATCGCATTTTCCAGTCTGAATAATAATCTTTCCTGATTTACAGCTCTGGTTTCTGTATCCTTCAATGGCCCTACATAATTTTCTTCTCTGTGGGCTAAGAAATAGGACTTCTTAAAAATGAGCAACAATAGATAATTTATTTCCATAAAACTTTATAACTTATTTTCTTTACCACAACCTTTTGTGATAAGTAATACAAGTATTATTATCCCCATTTCAGAGATGGGGAAACTGAAGCTAAAAAGGTTAAGTGACTTGTTTATGGGCATACAGTGTTGGGATCAGAACTAGAACCCAGGTTTTCTAAATCCAGGTCTGGCATTGTACCTATTATACCATGGGATTTCTCTTGGGTAGGATTTCACTCTGAAGACAGGAACATGAAGTCAACATTTAACTCACATTTTGGAAAGATTGTGTTTACCCTCAGACACTAAATCAGATTGAGAAGACTACTAGAGAGCCAAAGCAAGAGGACCTCAGTGACTGGTCTTCTAAGACCCTATGAGCAAAACTTACAGTTATCTGTCATTTCAATATCACTGGCCCTGAGAGAAATTCAATATCTGCAAACCAATCCAGGGCTCTAGCAGCTCTTTGGAACGGCAAGGTCCCACTACTATCAGCTATCCTCACACTCACTTGGTTCTTTGAAAAGCAATTTTCTAAATATAAAATCCAGGCCCAGGACCAAAATGGGAGAGGTATTTTTAGGCCCTGTCCATTCCAGCTACAGCCACAGTCATCAGAGAAATAACTTGGCTTTCACTGGGCAGGATGTAATTCTTACTCCCTGTGTCCTGTGGACTTGGGCTCTAACTGGACAGAGTTGTTAGCACTGTTTTTACCTCTTCACTGACCCCCTCACCCCCACCACCTGCTTCCCTCTCTGCCTGCAGATGCTTGCCCTATGACACAAATCCTTTGGTAAAGCAAGACAAATTTCTACACAGACTAGAGGACAGCTTTTAGCCCCATATTTTAGGGTCTTACTAGTTCCTTTCCTGTGCCCAGCTTACAACTGTTTTCACAATTTGGAGTGATAGATATTTGTTAGTTAATGAGTCAAATTCTCCCTTTCAGGGTCAAAGGAAAAGTATGAAAAATCATAGGAAATAAGAACGGGAAGGGACCTTTTCTTATTTATGTTGGCATGGCCACTTAGAGATCATGTTGTTAAACCCTCTCCTCTTACAAGTGAAGAAACTAAGCTTCCTAGTCAGTTAATTGTCAGCAAGTATTTATTAAACACTTACTATGTGCAAAGTACAATGCTAAGCACTGGGAATACAAATAGAAGCAAAAAGAAAGACAATCCTTGCTCTAAAGAGCTTATCTTCTAATTGGGGGAGATGACACAAAAAAAGGAAGGGCAAAGCAGACATGGCAGAGAATAAAGAAGGAATAACTTGAAGTGCCACCTGATAAGAAATGAAGAGATGGCCTGCCTGAGAGCTCTCCTTCGGTAGAGGTTCTAGGAGGAAACATCGAATAGAGAGGGAGAGGTCACAGGGCTGAGGGTGCTTTTGAGGTGTGAATTCCAGAGCTGAAGCATCTTCCAGGAGGTGACAGAGCATGCAGCCTGGAGTGAAGCCTGGTGAGAAATGAATAGCTGTGAAGTGATTTGATCCAGGCTTATGAGTACTAAGTGGCCGAAGTGAAACTAAAACCAGAGTCTTCGGACATCTAGGCCAGTGCTTTTTCTGCTATTACAACATTGCCCTAAAGTCAAAACTTTGGGCCTTGCTGTGCCCTCTCCCTGATAAACATGCCTACTCCTAATTGGAGGCGAGGGAGAGTAGGCTGTCCAGCTTGTTTAGCTGCCAGGAACCACTGATATTCTTACCACATCCACATAAGTTAAAACATCCTTCCCTAAGGAGCTCCCCCAGAAGCCTTGCTGCTTAGTGCCTGACTGGCCATAGGTAAACTGCAGAGGGTACCACTACCATATTGTCTCTCCAGTCAGCCACTACTCGAAGTCGAAAGGGTAGACCTCCCTAGAAGTGGAAAGGAAAGAAAAGGAAAGACTGTTGTTTCTCAATCTGTTCTCTTCCTTCCAAACATAGCACACAGTCATGAGGGTCCTAAAAAAACTCGTGTTATATGAATTGTTATAATTGTCAAAGTCATAATTAACCCTATAATGACACTGTTCAGATATCCTGTGAATTTTCCATAATTCAATTCTTCTAAGCAGTATTTCATTTGAAGCTTGGCCCTTGTGTAACAATCTCATAATTGGTTTCCTTGTTTTCATAACACATAAATTTTTTAGGCATGAGGAGGCTTCCTCTTTTCTTGCCCCAACCTTACAGAGGTTGCTTGGGTAACCTGTGGTTACAGTAGCTTGTAAGAAAAATTTGCCAGCATTTTTCAATTGATAAAACCAGTTCTCCTGAAAGGAGCAGGGACCACAATTCCTCTATTACTGATTCCATTAAATCTAATAAGGGTAGGTAGCTGTGTGTCAGGTTCTGGCTTTGTGAGTCACATGATACACTAAATCAATATCCCCCCAAAGTAAATGGATCAAAGCTTCAGGAAAACAGAGACTAGAAAACAGGGAACCAAAGACTAAATTTGTATCTCTGTCTTATGTGTGGCAAACGCTCAGACCCAGCTAGGAACAAGGCTGAAAAAGAAATGGCTGTCAGTCATCTCTGCTGACTCACTCTTCAGTCCAGCATGCTGCAAAGGTTTTTTCCATTTCTCATAAGACTATTAAAGCAAACACATTAGAAAGTCAATTATTACAGAAATGAACCACCAAATTTCAAGAATGATAGATTTCCCTTCCTATCTCTAAACCAGAGAACTTAAAAAAATTGATTTTATTCAACAAAATTTAATGTGAACCTCGTGAATTAATAAACTAAATCTTTCCATGGGGAAAATCTGTCATGGACAAAAGAAGAAAATCTGTGGTACTTGATCATGTTGATGTCCATATTCTAACTTCTGCAGTTGAAATGCTATGCAACAGGATAAAAATACCCTTAAGCCAGGAACTTCTCTGATGACAACTGCTCCAACCCCAAATTTCATCATTTCTCAGAAACATTGAGGCAATAGTCCATGGGTCTCCAACAGCTCTTCATGCTCTATGAGAGCCATGGAGCTATAGACCTCCCCAAAAGCAGTAATCCCAGAATTGTGTACCCCTTCTATCTTGTCAGAGCTTTAAAAGCTCTCTTACATTGCAAAGGTTTTCGAAGATTTGGATGAGGATGAGAAAGGAGGGAGGAGATTACTTTCTTCTTTTTGTTTTTCGTAAAAAGAGAAGCCTGGAAAACCTATTCTCAGTTGGCCAATTTGAGTGGGATGTCTCTGGCCTCCCCAAAGCAGCAAGAACCATGATTCCTGTAGTATTTATCATATAAGGCTAATAACAGCTGACAGCTGTTGGCTATTTTATTGAAAATTCATGGTTCAGATGGATTTCATACTAAATCAAACTAACTAAAGATCTTTCCCCTTGACACTTAAGGGCAAAACTAGGATCAATGGGTAGCAGTGACAGAGGCAGATTTCAGTTTAATATATGAAAATATTTAACAAGTAGCACTGTTCAATGGTGGAATCAACTTTCTCTACTTCTGGAAACTATTGGTAGAGCCTGTTAATGGGCACAGTGGACAGATACTGGGGCTGGGAGTAAGATAAACCCCAGAGTTCAAATCTGATCTCAAATACTAGCTATGTGACTAGGCAAGTCACTTAACCTCTGCTGCCTTTTTCCTCAATTGTAACTGGGGATAATGTTAGCACTTAACTCTCAGAGTTGTGGTGCTGGCACTTAGTAGGTACTCAATAAATGTATGCTTCCTTCCTTCAGCTTTGCTACCCCAAGGTCTAATTATTGTTTATTCTGAACTTAACAAATACAATGAGCATTTTCATATACATAGTAGAATAGAAAAAGAGAATTAAATGCAAAATTTTGAATCTATTTTGTAATTGCTTACTTTTCTTTTAAAGCATATAATGAATTCAGCAGTTAACTTTCAGAGCCCTGCTTGTCTGTGATTCCTTCTGTTCTTTTATGCACATTTTAAATTATGCTTCTATAACTCTGATTTTTCTTTCTCATTTTTGGCATTCCTCTTGCTAGCCTCCCATCCCTCCCACTACACACACACATCCCCCCACCCCATTAAAAAAGAGGAAAAAACAAAATGTTTGTATAATATGCAAACAAAATAAATTCCCACATTGGCTATGTGTGAAAGAGTATGTCTTTTTCTGCATCTTGAGCCTATCATCTATTTGTCATATAGTGGGCTGCAAGCTTTTTCACTGATCCACTGAAAATGTGGTTGGTCATTACATTACATAAGTATTTCAAAGTTGTTTTTCATTATAATTTTGGTTTTATTGTATACATTTTTCTGCTGCTTCTGTTAACTTTTCTCCACACTAGTTCAGACAAGCTTTTTCAGGATTTTCTGAAACTGTCCACTTCCTTATTTCTTACAGTGTAACAATATTGTATTATATTCCTACACCATAATTTGTTCAGCTATCCCCAATTTATGAGAACTCCTATTTAGTTTCTAGTTCTTTGCAATAACAAAAAAAGCTGCTGGAAATACTTTTGTACATATGAGTCCTTTTCCTTTTTTATTTATTTTTATTTTTAATTATTATTATTATTTTTTAAAGCAATTGGGGTTAAGTAACTTGCTCAAGGTTACATGGCCAGTTATTTTGTGTGGGTGCCGAGTATCTGAGTCCAGAACTGATCCTGGGTCTCCCGATGCCTGTGCCACCTGGCCGCCCCCCTCCTTTTCCTCTTTCATTGATCTCTTTTAGAATGTAGACCTCATAGTGTTATTACTGGCTCAAAAGGTACATACAATTTAATAACTTTTAGGGCATAGTTCCAAATTGCTTTCCATCATTGCTAGACTA
Source organism: Petaurus breviceps papuanus (assembly GCF_028583685.1). Taxonomy (NCBI): domain Eukaryota; kingdom Metazoa; phylum Chordata; class Mammalia; order Diprotodontia; family Petauridae; genus Petaurus; species Petaurus breviceps. The sequence goes on along the minus strand of NW_027187360.1, from coordinate 16,562,670 downwards.
ATTCAAAGCTCTACTATCAGTGCTATAGTATGTGTAGTTTGCTGAATCCTGTGTAACTACTATAATTTTCCATTTTTCATAATTTGCTGATCTATAACCATGAGGGTGAAATTCAGTTACTTTCATGTGCATTTTTCAAATTATTGGTGAACTGAAGTATTTTTTTCACTTGTTTATCCAAGCTCTCTGCTGATAGCTTTGACTTCTTCCTTTAAGAACTGCACATTCATATACATTGGTCATTTTTCTACTAGAGAATGACTCTTGTTTTTATAAATTTGAATCCGTTTCTTATGTATCTTGAAAATAAGAACTTTATCAGAGAAACTTGTTTCAAAAGTTTTCCTTATTTCTTTTTTTTTTTTTTACTACATTTGATTTACTTGGGTGAAAATTTTTAATTTTATCAAATCAAGATGGTCCATTTTATCTTGTGTGAAGCTGTCACTTATTTACTCATGACCTTTTCTCTTATTCATAGATTCAAATTGCTTCTGAAGTAAATTTATTTTAAGCAAAATAAATTCTCACATTGGCTACATGTGAAAAATGTATGTCTTTTTTTCTGCATCTTTAGTCAATTATCTCTAATTCCTAATTCCTCTAATTTGCTTATGATTTAGCTTTTTGTATCTATTTGGAGTTTATCTTGGTATATAGTGAAAGATGTTGTTCTATGCTTAATTTTTTCCAGATTGTTGTTCATTTTGCCCCAATTTTTTTTTTGTCATATAGTGAGTCCTTCTCCCAGTAACTAGAACTTTTGGGTTTATCAAGCACTATGCTACTATGTTTGTTTTTCATCTGTACCACTGACTGAACTTTTTATAACCAGTACCATAACATTTTAGTGATAATTATCTTGTAATACAGTTTGAATTTTATATATCCTGATAATCATTAAATATCATATTTTGGCCAAAATCCAAATTAATCAAATAGACTGCTTTGCCTCGTTTTAAAAAGGCTCTTTTTCTGTGTCAGCAAACCCAGAGACTAGATAAGGCTGGGAGTAAGATTTAAAACAGGCATCCAGAGATCATAAATTCCAAACAAACCCAGCTTTGTCTTGCTCTCTGAGTGAGCTTGGAAAATACTTCTCCTTATGTCAACAATCCAGAAGAGGCCTACCTCATGGCCCTTAAGGACAAGACCATCAAATTGAGGCATTAACTTGAGTAATGGGACTTTTTCTTATCTTAATATTTTCTGAACATATACGATGTTATGGAATGTTAATGGTAAAGAAAACACAGACATTCTGAATCATAATTTCAATCGACATTTTGTCAGTTCTCTTGTTTTAATGTATTTACCATTTATTCAATTAAGAAAATTCCTTTTGGTCAAGATGGTGGAGTAGAAGCAGGACCTCTGCTGGGGTCTGACTTCCACCTTCCCCAATCCATATAAAAGGGGACTCTAAACAAACTTTGGAGCTGCCAAACCCACAAAATGAAACAGATAAGCTAACCTCCCACTGAGGACCCACAGGCAGGCTGACAGGAATCAGCCAGCGCAGTGCTCTGGGAGCCGAGCCCAGCCCCACACCAATGCTTTAGCCCCAGGGGGGGCCTGACCAGCCACAGGAAGGAGGGACTTCAGATCAGCCACATCTGTAGCCGGTTCCTGATTTATCAACACATAGATGTGAAGGACAAAGTGAGAAGTCAGTGCAGTCTGGACTTTGGAACCCAGTAAGTGGGAGTGTGTAGCTTTTGCCCCAGGGGCAAGAAGCCACTGAGACACTGGCACAGCCAGCCAGGGCCACATGGCAGCTTCAGCTCCTGGCCTGCAGAGTGTAGGGGGAACAAGCACCAGTCTGAGGGGTAATCGCTCTTGCTTTAACTTTCTTGGATCTATATTGCGGTCTAGGGTGGAGGTCCTGGGGTGTGTGTCCAGCTTGCCAGAGCGTGTGGAGGCCTCAGAGAGGTCACCTATCTAATACCTCCAGCAGCTGAGAAAACCCCAGTGTTTGGTATGAAAGCTCCCCTGTCTGGTGGCAGAGTCCTACCATGGCAAAAAGCCCAGGGGTCAAGTGACTGAGGGGTGACATGAACAGGCAAAGGAAACAAAGCAGACAGAATATTCCAACATTAGACTCCTATTTTGGGGACAAAAAGGAACAAAGCATGGAAAAGGAGGAAGACAGAGAAGTCAGAACTCCTGCACCAAAAGCTTCGAAGGAAAATACCAGCTGGTTACAGGCCATAGAGGACCTTAAGAAGCAGATAAGAGAAGTTGAGGAAAAACTGGGAAGAGAAATGAGAACAATGCAAGAAAATTACAAAATGAGAGGCTACAGCCTGACTGAGGAAAATCATACCTTATAAAACAGACTAACTCAAATGGCAAAAGAGGCTCAAAAGGGCAATGAGGAGAAGAATGCCTTAAAAAGCTGAATTTGCCAGATGGAAAAAGAATCTCAAAAGCTCACTGAGGAGAATTATTCCTTCAGAATTAGATTGGAGCAAATGGAAGCTAATGACTTTATGAGAAATCAAGATGCTGTTAAACAGATCCAAACAAATGAAAGAATAGAAGGCAATGTGAAATATCTCATGGGAAAAACCACTGACCTGGAAAATAGATCCAGGACAGTTAATTTAAAAATTATTGGACTACCTGAAAGCTATGATCAAAGTAAGAACCTAGAAATCATCCTCCAGGAAGTTCTCAAAGAAAACTGCCCTGATGTTTTAGAACCAGAGGGCAAAATAGAGGTTGAAAGAATCCACCAATCACCTCCTGAAAAAGATCCCAAAAAGAAAACTCCTAGGAATATTATAGCCAGGTTCCAGAATTCCCAGATTAGAGAGAGAATATTGCAAGCAGCCAGGAAGAAACAATTTGAATATTGTGGAAACACAATCAGGATAACCCAGGATCTGGCAGCTTCTACACTGAGGGATCAAAGGGCTTGGAATATGATATTCTGGAGGTCAAAGGAGCTGGGATTAAAAGCAAGAGTCACCTACCCAGCAAAACTGAGTATCATGTTTCAGGGGAAAATATGGTTATTCCGTGGAATAGAGGACTTTCAAGCATTCTTGCTGAAAAAACCAGAGTTGAATAGAAAATTTGACATTCAATTACAAGAAGCAAGAGAAGCATGAGAAGGTAAACAGGGAAAAGAAATCATAAGGAACTTATCAAAGTTGAACTATTAATATTCCTACATGGAGAAACAATAATTATAACTTATGAAACTTTTCTCAGTAGTTGAAGGGAATAGAAATATATATATATATATATATATATATATATATGTGTGTGTGTGTGTGTGTGTGTGTGTCTATGAGGGTATGTGGGCATATGAATACATATATTAATGTGTATATATGCTCACAGGTATACATAGAGGGCACAGGACCAATTTAACAGGAAGGGATGATACTTAAAAGGTGAAATTAAGAGGTGAAAGAGGAATATAATGAGAGGAGATGGGGAGAGACAGAATGGGGTAAACTATCTCATATAGAAGAGGCAAGGGAAAATGGTTACAATGGAGGGGAAGAATAGGAAGGCAAAAGGGAATGGGTCAACCTTATTCTCATTGAATTTGGCTTGAGGAGGGAATGAAATACACACTAAATAGGGTACCTCACCCTCCAGGAGAGTAGGTGGGGAAGGGGATGAGAGGGAGGATGATGGAAGGGAGGGCAGGCTGGAGGGGAGGGAAGTTGGGACCTCCCACTTTTGAAAAGGGACAGGATCAAAGTAGAGAATAGAACAAGTGGGAGGTGGGATAGGAGGGAGGGAAATATAGTCAGTGTTTTACAATATCTACTATGTTTTTGTTTTGCATTAGCCACACATGTACAACCTATACTGAACTGCTTATCTTCCCAGTAAGGGTGGGAGATGAAGGGAATGAATCTGGAATTCAAAGGTTTAAAATCAAATGCTCAAATATATCTGTACTATTATTAATACTATTTTACATGTAATTGGAAAATAAGATATACATGGCATAGAGATCCACTGGAAAAGTCAAAAGGGGTATGAGAGAAAATATGGGAGAGAGCAGATTGGAGGAGGGGATATCCTGTGGGACTGCTAGTTTTAGGGCAGTGGGTAGGGGGAAAATGGGGAGAAAATTTTTAACTCAAAATCTGGCGGAAATGAATGATGTAAATCTGAAGTTAATAAAACTTTAAAAAAAAAGAAAATTCCTTTCTCATACAATGATTAAACATTTATGGGGATCATAAATTTGTGTGACACAGCCACCCTGAATTGGCATGGTCCTAAAATGTACTTAAGTTCTCTCATTCTTTTGTTCATCAGTCAGGACTCAGCTCCTGCACTCCTTGTACAAGTTTCTCTAGCTTAAAGGAATAAAATGAGATAACTGTATATCACTATTTGTTTGTCTCCTTTAACCAAACCTTTTAAAGGTCGACAATCCTTAGTTATTTGTAATGGAATTTCTCTTTCTATTTCTTCCTGATAGATTTAATGCTGATATTTTATATGGATTGATTTTACAACCTGCTATTTTCCTGAAGTTATCAACCATATCAATGTAATATATCATCTTCAAAAAAAATATGATTCTGTTTCCTTTTTGCTCATGTTTATTCCCCTTCACTTCTTGTCATACTCATATTGCTATAGGTATTTCTAGCACTTGTGAACCCCAATTAATTACAGAGTCTGTTCTAAGAAAGAGACAAACAAAACTAGGGTGCATGTATCCACAATTTAATTTCTCTCAAGCTGGCTTGACATGCATTGCGTGGGAGTTCAGTATAAAACTTCCCTGCCTCCTCATTGGAACCAGTTCAGAACTGGCTTGATTTGGGATTTGGAGGCACATGATTATATACCTTTTGATATCCCTCTCTTCCCCCCATCATTCTATCTCCTGGACAGAGGAAATATTTTTTACCACACCACTCCCAGTCTTAGGCTATCTAGATAGAAAGACATAACTCCACCCAAGCCTGAGCAGATTAAATCATTTCAGGTTTGGGTGGACAATCTCATTATCAGTTATGTCCTTGTGAAGAACCTTAGAGAAGAAAGGGGTTGGGAGCCCTGAATGTCCAAGACAAAGATTACCAAGAGAAATCATTTTTCACACACTATATCAAATAATAATGGTGTTATTAGAGTACTTCCTTTACCACTGATCTTATTGGAAAGGCCATTAGTCTTTTCTGAATAACATATACTGTTGAATCTAGGTTTTAGATAAATATTACTTGCCATATTGGGCAGCTAAGCAGTTCAGAGGATAGAGTGCCTGGCCGGAGTCAGGAAGACTCTTCCTGAGTTCAAATTTGGTCTCAGAAGCTAGCTGTGTGACCCTGGGCAAATCACTTAACCTTGTTTGCCTCAGTTTCTTCATCTGTAAAATGAGCCAGAGAAGGAAATGGCAAACCACTCCGGTATACTGGTCAAGAAAGACCCAAATAAGATCACACAGAGTAAGATGTGACCAAGAACAACTGAACAACAACGACTTGCCATATTAAGGAAAGGTTCACTTATTCCTGTTCTTACTGATGTTTTTAAGAGGAACAAGTCTTGGCTTTTGTCAGGAGATTTTTTAGAATCTATTGACATAACCATGTAGGTTTAGTTGTTTATGTTATTTATATAGTTTAGTTATTCTTCTATTCAACATCAGAACCAGATGCATTTTATTTCTTAATATATTGTTTTATCCTCTTTGTTTCTTCATTTAAATCAATCAATAAACATTCATTATGTACCTACTATGTTCCAGGCACTGTGCCTTGATGTTTTAATACATAGGTTATTTAATATAATCACTTAAAATATTTTAATATTATTTATTTTTTGCATCAATATTTTTTAGGGATTTGGTCTGTAGTTTTCTTTCTCTGCTTTGTCTCTCATGGTTTAAATATCTAGACTATTTTTAAATGATAAAAAAGAATATGGAAGGTTCTCTTATTTATCAGTTTTCCCAGTTCTTCAATACTTGATATATTTTTCTTTACTATTTGATTACCTTTTCTTTGAAATATTTAGATACTGTCATTCAGTACATAAATATTAAGTAATGATATTGATTCCTTATGCATAGTACCTTTAGTCATAATATAAGTTTCCTTGTTTCTCTCTTTCTATCTTATTTTTTCTGTTGCTTTTTCTGAAATCAGGATTGCTATCTTTGCTTTTTTGAATTTACCTGAAGCATAAAAGATTTTGCTCCAACATCTTATCTCAGTCATTTGAATCCTTATTCAAGTGTGTTCCTTGTAAAACAAACAAATCTATTGGTACTTTCTAATCCATTCTGGTTAATCATTTTCATTTATAAAAAGATAATAAGTCACATTTAAGATTATAATTGGCAGCTGTGTAACTGATAAAGCATACTGATCTCCAGTATTTTTTTTTCTTTTTACAAAGAAGAGGGTGGTGAAAGATAAGGAATTTGCTTTAACACTACTGTAATGCCATGCACAAGCAGCTTTCCAGAAGAATGCTACTGTGAACAGCTAAGGTTCTTATTACACCATATGGTGAACACTCTATTTTTTCCATAACAAATCAAAGCAAAACATTCACAGAAGATCAAGGTACAGCATTCACAATATTACAACTTATCACAGCACAACAGCTTATCATTAAAATAGCCACAGTTTTCACCAAAGTGGTTACAATATTTAGAACAAAGAACAATCATCTCAAAGTACAATAGTCAAAGTCTTCCACTCATGGGGCAAAGTCATCCACTGTGGGGCAACTTTATTAACTCAATCAGTCACTTATTCAGCAATCAATTACTAAGTACCATACACAAACCCTCTACCCCTAGGTCACTAGTAAACTACAATTTCATCATTACTCAGCACCTAGGGAGAGGTCTTTTCATCTTGACTTGGGACTGGTTCTCAGATTCCTTGGATCCCCTTCCATGGTCCCAGATTCTAACTGAATTCACCTGACTGTCACCTGGATACAATGGCAGACAGCTCCCAGTTCCTTGTCCAGCTCTCTGGGCAGGTCCTGCTCCACACTGAAGTTCACAGGGTCTGGTCCATGTCAGATCCTTCACAATTTCTGCTCCAGGGAATTCAAGGCTCAACCAAACCACAAACAAACAAAAGTCTCAGCATCCTACTCATGCTTCCTCAGTCACCTGGGCTCCTGGCTTCAGGCTTTGGGGTCCTGGGCTCCTGTTCAGAAGAAGCTCCACCACAAGTTCTCAGGAAATTCTGACTCAGTTCTCAATTCTCTCTTCTGTAGGGGCTCTGCCACTAGATGCAGTCCCAAGAAATTCTGACTGTGCCTCTCTAGGGCTTTTCTTATATACACATAGCATTAGCTTCCTGTTTCAGCCAACCCCTTCCTGTTATGTCAGTAATAGGAGAGAGGTGTTCATACCCCAACAGAGGCTTGATCGGTTACTAAGTGCTAAGTACCTGCTACCTTTGCCAACAAAAATGGATCTTCAAATTCAAATTACATTACCATTACAACTAGCAATCCATAATCAAAGTGATCTATTTCTACTCCATTACCCATCTTCTCTCCCATTTGCCCTGCACTTGATCATAGGTTTTTATTTTTTTTCTTTCTTTCCTTTTAATCCCCCCTTTACACTCTACCACTGAAATTTGTTTTTCTTATGACTCTTCTCTCATAGATCCTGCCCTCCCTTTTAAACCACCTCCTATCCTATCTCTGACTATCTTATCCTATCCTATCCTATCCTATCTCTGACTATTTCCTTATTAAATTTAATGTATTTCTACACCAAACTCGTGTGTGTGTGTGTGTGTGTGTGTGTGTGTGTGTGTGTTGCAAGTGAATGTGTTCTAACTTCCTTTATCTAGTTCAGGTTAAATGGGTGTGCATGGGATAAATATTCCCCCATTCCTTCCTCTATGTTTGTGTATTCTTCTCCTTATGAAGCCCTATTAGATAAAACAGTAAGATTCTCCCTCTTCCTCCTCCCTACCCAGTACATTCTTTTATTCACATTTTCATTTTTCTTTCCCATTTCTTTTTCTTAATACCATCACACACACACACACACAAACACACACTAAAAGGCCCTCTTCCCGAGTATTAACTTATTGACTTGAAGACACTAAAATTCTAAGAGGACACTTGTTACTGTCCTGCTGGAATGTTAAGAGTTCATCAACATCAACAAATACTCTCTTCCAAAGGGAAGGGTGTGTGTTAGGGGAGTCAGTACTTACTAAGTTCATAGTATGTGCCAGGCTATAGAGCAATTAGGTGTCACTAAGAAGACAGTGCACCAGGCCTGGAGCCAGACCTGAATTCAAATCCAGCCTTAAACACTCACTAGCTGTGTGACTCTGGGCAAGTCACTTAACCCTATTTGCCTCATTTTCTTCATTTGTAAATTGAGCTGGAAAAGGAAATGGCAAAACACTTCAGAACGTTTGCTGAGAAAACCCCAAATGGGGTCACAAAGTCAGACACAAGGGAAATAACTGAATAACAAAAATGTACCAAGAACTGTGATAAGCACTTTCTAAATATTGTCCTGTCTAATCCCCACAACAACCTTGAGAGGTAGGTATTGCTTTAACACCATTTTTTACAGTTGAGAAAGCAGAGGCAGAGATCAAACAACTTGTCCAAGGTCACACAGGTACTGTCTGAGGTCAGTTATTTGTGCTATTTCTATACATAACTGTCTTCAAGTTCTTTTACTTTGGTTTTTTTATAATTTGTGTGTTCTTTTAACATTGTTAACATTTGCTTCTCTTTTGTCAACTTCCACTTAAGCATATTTTTATTAAAAATCTGTTTTCTTATCTCTCAGAACCTCTATGTGTATTCAGTGTTTCCTTCTCTGCAGTTTTGGTTTTTTAATTCTTGTGTTGGGAATTCTGATTTTCAATCTTAATTCACTCTTATTATTAAAAAAAAAACTTTTCTCTTTTGAACCGCTCTATAATTCTTTGTTATTATCCCAACATATTGGAAGAGTCGCAAGATTTTCTTTTTCACTTTGTAATTGTGGCTCATTTTCCTTTTGATTAATTGTACTTTGTAAATAGTAATTATGCTCATTATACCACTTTAAAATTTCATTTTTTTAGTTTGAACTTTAAAAAAAAGGTGAACATCTTAACATACAAAGAAAAGGGAAAAAAGGATAGGATGAAACTGTGAATCTCTCTTGGGTTTTTGATTTTTGTTCTTTATTTGTTAATATTAATTTAACACAGTAGTACCTCAAACTGCCCAGCTTGTCTGTGTCCCCATCTGAGCTTCTTTATGTTTTCTTCTGAAATTTTAAATATTTCATTGATGTTCTTTTCACCTCTCTCTCTCTCTCTGTCTCTCTCTCTCCAGCACCATCACTATCTACCTATTTTCCCCCCACATCTCTACCCTGCCTTCTCTTTTAATTAATAAGTATAGTCAAGAAAAACAAATTCACACATTGGCCACATTTGAAAATGCATGTCTTATTTAGTTTCTCTAGACTAGATCCAGGTCATCTTGTAATAAGTCCAACACTGTATCACTATGCCACATTGCTTTCCCATATTGGTACAGCACTTCTGATAACCTAGAGACATTTCTTCATTATAACAGGGCATTGGAGAAGGACTTGGTGGACCTTCTATATTCACAACCGCTGAAAAATAAATTGTGGACCATGTACAAGTAAAAAGCATTTAAATTAAGGTGGTGATGTTTCCCCCCCCAAAAAAAATTAATTTCTTAACTCACCCACATCTTAAATGTTCAGAAAATATAATACAAAACAAATAATATATATAATATATAATATATGTATAATAAAATAATAAATATATGTATAAATCAGATACATACTACATACTATTCTCAGCTAAGAGAGAAACACAACAAGGCTGATATGGAACCCCAGTCCCATAGCCCATTGATATAAAATATTTTTCTTATTAGTGGATATCAATGTCCTATGCCTGGTGAAGGGTGGGGTGAGGTTGGCAAGAGCAAGAAAGAGGAAAATTCTTAAATTCTCTTCAAACTTCAAGTCCCTTCAGGTCTTTCTGACCTGAAGTTCCTTCAGGTATTTCTGGCTTTTAGCATCAAGAGGGAAAGTGGACAAGGTAAACCCCACTTCAAGTTACTGAAGGGAAAAGACTCTGGGAAGATATGAGAGGAATTGGTAATCTCCATCATGCCTCTGTCCCCAGCTTGCTACACTATAGACTTTGGGAAATTTCTATTTAGGTGAGATCTAGGACTATCCTCTCTCCTCTCTTCTTCTTTCCTCTCCTCTCCTCTGTCTCTTCTTGCTCCCGATGGAAGAGCTCCTTTGATGACGTATGGGCTCTGGGAGGCCCCTGGAGCTCTCCTTGAGTCCTTGAAGTATAGGCTCTGGGAACCTCCCTTGGACTCTTGATTAAATCATCCCATTTGATGAGACATTTGCATGAGGCAATAAGCCTTACATTGTGGCTGAGCCCAAGCCTAGTTACTAGACTTCCCAATCAAAGTGTCTATCCACCCTTGAACTGACTGTAGCCCACCATTGTTTGTGGTTTCCAGGTGGCCTCCAGAGACTTCCCACCCTTAATCACTCATTGACCTCATTAACTCCTCCTGAAGACCCTCCCCAAACTCTTCCTCTAGACCACCCCTAGATTCCTCCCACAGCCTTCTGTATATAAGACTCCATCCTGTCTTCATGTTTGTGAAAGCTCCATAGAATGACCTAGCACAGACTTACTCTGTGTCTAATACAAGCAAACTTTTAATAAACTTTACTTTTCTTTGGCTGAGAGAAGACTTGAGTCGAATTCATTCAGCAGGACCCAGCATGTTGGTACTTTGGGGTCTCCAGAGCAACCCTAACCCTCCTAGTGGGTAACCTCTTCACCTTCACTCTGTATTGTCTGGTATCTATTCTCCCATGTATACCTTCTCTGCTTTCTGTTTTGCAGCCAATTTGGGTAAATGGGTTTTCTTGGCTAAGTACCAGGTGTTCATTGTGAAACCAGTATTTGGTAGGAAAGGACTCTAGCCTTGCCCATAAAGCTTGGGGGCTTGTCTCCCCATAATGATAAACAATGATTAGAAGTTAGATTGAACCTGAAAGACTCATTCCCTAGACTAGCAATATTTAAAAGAGCAGATAAATATAATTTGAAGAGAGCAGAGTGGCTTTTATCCCCAACTTCTTGCTTCCTCTCCTGGCAAGAATTAAAGTTTCCCTTAGGAAAAGGTGGAGGCAGAAGAAGCTAGAGATGCCTATTTTGCCTCCCTTCAAACCACACAGATACCCCCATGCCAAATGTGGGGGACAGCCTCTCACAACACAGTGGACCTTCCCACATGTGGATCTTACTAAAGAAATGAGAAAAGGAAAATAATCCAAGAAGTTATGGAAGGAAAAGGAAAAATTGGAGAACGTAGAGGGAATGGTCACAGGTCAAAAGAGAAAATTTACTCTGAGAGATGGTAAAAGGTCGACAGGAAAGATTTATTTACACATAAGAAGAAAGGAAGAATAGATTTTTGCGGCGTGTATGTTCAGAGCTATCACTGAACCAGGATGACCACAATTTTGCACCAGGATGCCAATGTGGGATAGACAGGATATGTATACTCATTTCTGAGGAAACATTCATAAGATCATAATTAGAAGGGTCATTGGAGACCACCAGAGATGTACTCCCTTCCCATCTCTGCCTCCCAAGTTTTCTAAAAAGTCTTCTAAACGAAGGCTTTCCTGCTGCTCTCATTGGTTGGTGGCTCCATTCCCCATACCCCAGTTACCTTGTATTTATTTTGCATTTAATTATCTATGTACAGAGAATTGATCCATACTTTGTTGCATCTCACCCTCAGAGGCTGCATTGAGTGCAGTCATCTGTGAATAAAAAGTTTCATGCCAGCTCTCCCTTCACTTTAGTCTTAGTTTGTAACATTTTCAAGTTAAATAGTTTATCATCAGTACAAGAACTGATCTTAAATGTCGTTTTCATCCTTGTTGGAGGCATCTGACAACATTGCTGAAAACATTATGCTAAAAAGCATGGGAATAAGCACACAGCCCTGCTTCACTCCATGGTGACTGGGAAAGCATGAGAGCATCATCCTTTATCCAGAAACCATGCAAGCATGCCATCCTGAAAGTGGCATACAATACTGATAAACTTCTCCAGGCAAACGAATTTCACCATGATCTTCCATAAACCCTTATGACTAATAGTATTAAAGGCTTTGGTCAGGTAAATGAATTTTGTCTACAGACCTCTGTTCTGCTCCTGGCATTTCTCCTCCTAGAGCTGTCTGGCAGCAATTGACCATATTGACCATTCCTTGGCCCTTTCTAAAGCCACACTGGCTCTCAGGTAGGTGATCATCTTCCGGGTGAAGGATTAGGTGTCTGCTGTATACCAGGCACTGTGCTAGGTGATGGGGATACAAGGGGAGAAATTAAACAGACCCTGCCTCAAGGAGGAAGACTGGACTGCCCAGTATGGTGTGTCTGGTATCAAAGAAGGAGCTGTGCTCTGTGAGCAAAGGAGAATCACAGTAACACAAAGGAAAAGTGAGATGCACAAATCTAGAGACTTCTCCATCCCCAATGTTCAAAGGAACTATTTGTGCCGGACCTGTGGTAGAGCCTTCCAAGTTCATATTGAACTGATCAGTCATAGCTGAACACACTGTCCCTTCACCCCAACATCATGATGTCATTTGTCCTCTTCATTTACTAAGGATGAACAACAAACACATAATATATGCTTGATTAAATGATGGATAAACGACTACAGGTAGCTATGTGGTCCAGTGGATAGAATGCTGATCTTGGAGTCAGCAAGATGCTGAGTTTTTATCCTACTTCAGATACTTACTAGCTACATGATACTGGGGAAGTCACTCAGCCTCAATTTTCTCACCTGTAAAATAAAGCTAATAATAGCATCGATCTCAGAGGGTGTTTGTGTGGATAAAAATGAGAAAATGTGCAAAACATATCTTAAAGTGGCATGCAATTGCTGGTTGGCATTATTATTATTATTAATAATAATCAGAGAAAGTGAAGTGACTTGCTGTTAAGTCCCAAAGGGAGTAAGCAGCAAAGCTGGAATGCAAGAACATGTTCTCTGACTCAAGAACCAATGTTCTTTCCACTTACAGTACTTGAAGAGGTTCAAATGACTTGCCTAAGCTTCACATAATTAGACGTTGACGCTAATGTGTTCATTAGTTTCAATGTGTTGACAACATTTATTTGTATACAGAAGTTCTAGAACATTTCTTTTAAAAAGAAAATCAATTGCATTATTTTATGGTCACAGATCATGTACTGCAGTTACTAGGGGGTGGAAGAAGCAGAAAACAACATCCCTCACCCTTTAACCACCCCCCCCTTTTGTACAGGCCAAGAAAGTCATCCTCCTGGCTCTTTATCTATCCTTGAAGCAGATTGGTTTTGACATTTGAGATATTACTTTTGAAAGGGAATTTATTTGACAAACCCTGCAATCAATGTCTACTCAAACATCAGCAGAACTTTTCCATACAGAAAGGTTCCTAGACAAGAAAAAAAAAATCATCTCAAAAATGTCCCCTGCCCAGTCCTTAATTTATTTTCTTGATGACTCTGCCCACTCATCTTTAGTTTTCTGGGATAAACATTGCCTCTTTCATCTCTCATCTGAGAGGGGACTGTTGTAGGCTGTTGCTATAAAGGAGGTTATATATAACATCAAATGGATGTTGATCAAACTACTGCATAAGAAGTAATGCTGTGGTTTCATCTAGGGCCAATATTTCCCTTTTGTCAAATGAAAGTTTCATTGACTAAGATGTTAGGTGAGCAACATCTACTTAGTATTAAAAAGGAACCAAAATAACTACATGAAACAAACACACAGATAACCAAAGGAACTTTTATTACTGAGAAAATAGAAAAGGAAAATTGAAGGGAAATCTTCATAGAAGCAGATAGAGATCAAGACTGTATAATCTGAAGGTGAATCAAAAGGAAGAAAATCATATTTTTCCTTAACTTAGCTGTTTCTGTCAGAAAACAATTAGAAAACTAGCTCATTGTGGTATTATTGCTTACACATCCTTAATTATTCCCATTACCAGTCAATAATAACATTAAAATTTGTTCATATTTCACAGATTGAGTATCATAATCTCCTATTTTTCAAAGGGTTTCATTAACATTTTCATGTGCTGGCTCTGGCTTATAAAAACACAACCGATGCCTTATTTTAACAAATAATTGTCCTTTAGGCATAAAAGTATAAGTAGAACAATAATTCATGGTATTACTTATATAATCTTCCCTATTGTGGAGAAGGGCAGTATCTTGTGCAAGTCATAAAAAATGCATTGGAAAAATCAGGGGGAAAGATAATTATTTAAGTCTAACAATAAATCTACCCAATGTAAACACTCAAGTTCAAACTTTTTGTTTCAATAAAAAGTCCTATATTTATGTACGTGTATGACATCGGTATTTAAAAATTGTTTTAGACCAAGTGCATACAGGTCCCAAGTGCAGGATCATAATCTGGAGATATTGAATCAATGAGTCTAATGTGTTCAGTTATTTCAGTAATGTCCTCCTCTTCATCTCCCTATCTGGGACTTTTCTTGACAAAGATACTAGAGTGGTTTGCCAATTCTTACTCCAGACCATTTTTCATATGAGGAAACTGAGACAAACAGGCATAAGCAACCTGTCCGGGGTCACACAGTCAATGAAGTCCAAGGCCAGATTTGAACTCAGGAAGATGAATCTTCCTGAGTCCAGCGCCTCCTATCTGTCCCTAGGCAAATAACAATTATTATAGTAAATTATTTTGCTAAATAAAAACACTTAGTAAGGACATACATTGACAAGTACAACTCTGAAGACCCACATCCACAAGGGAGTAATTATAAGAATAGGCTTCATGGAATAAAATGTCTTTTTGGCTTGAAGAGTTATACTGCCTTCTCAATATTGATTTATCTATGATTCATTTTTTAAATGGGCTTTAGTAGATTTAGCCCAGCCCTGTTCCAAGTCTCCATGACTAAGATCTACTGACATGTCTTAAATCACTAAGGCCATGCTGTCTTCTCAGATCCTTAGGATGTAAGGTCTATGCAGAATGAGTAATGCTTAAAATATTGTACTCCTTAGTCGTAGCCACATTATGGCCACAGCAGATCTATGTTTATGTTTTATGTCTAGTAGTAATTGACCCAAATCTTGGTTTTACATACTAAAAAATAAAGTACTTCAGGGGAACTAAGGCACATTAGGCATACTCCAAGCAAAGGAAAGAAAAAACAATCACAACCAAAAGTGCAACCACTCCCAAGTCAGAAGAACTGTGGTGTTGCCATGACAGGATATCAGTCTGAAGATCAGAAGGGAGCAATAGGTCAACAAGACGTGATAACAGAGAGGCAGCAACCAGGAACAGATATATAACTGCCAGAGTTAGAGGGATCTGAATGATGTCTCTGCTCCATAATATGTCAAAAATGATATCTGAATGTAGAAGCTAAGGGCTTATAATCCCTTTGTTTGAAATTTTCCCTTAGCCTGAACTACCTTTCCTCCCTTTGTTCTGTCACTCATTTCACACTTCCTGAACTCTTTGCTACCACCTCTCCCTCATGAGAACATTCACGCATACATGAGTGACAACATCCTTTTTGACCTGGAGTGTAATAATTCTCAATGTCCTCTGGCAACCATACTGCTCACCTCTTGACTTTTTCACACTGACTTGGATGAAAGATCTGATAAACAATACCTTCCATCATCTCTCCCCAACCTCTCCTATGTAGTGAGGGTCCACTATTCTAACTCTATAGCCACACCTTCTTTGACTTACAGGAAGATGATCTGTCCAAACCATCTGGGAGAAAGGTAAACATTAGATTTAGGGGAACATACTGTCCTTCTTTCAAAGAAAACAAACCTGTTGGCAAGCAGGCAGGCAACAAACATCTATTTATATGCTGAGGTTACAAATACAAGCAAAAAGAAGGACAATCCCTGCACTCAAGAAGCTTACATTCTAATGAGGATAGACAACATATGAAAGGGATCTGAAAACAGGAATGAGGAGAAGGTACCTGTGTAAGAACATAGTGGAGGAGTCTGGAGAGTCAGAAACACAGTGGGGAGGAAAACGATGCATGGCCAGCCTGGGGCCATTCTCAAAGTGGAGGGCCCGGAAAGAACTCATAAATTAAAGAAGGAGCCTGGCATGGTGAAGGGATGTTTCAGGGTGAGAAGGCCACAGGTACGTCTGGTACATTCATTATCAGGCATTTAGCCAACCATAAAATATAAACAACAATGAAAAAATATTCCTGCACTTGTACTGGGATTGCAGCAAGTAGGAACACGCTCTTACCCGCACCATTATTGTCAGTAAGGAAGTGGTGAATTGGAAAACTGTCCTGCACCCCTTAGTAATGTGGCAATGATTGAGGGCAAACCCTGCCTCTGTAAGAAAATCAATCCACTTTGCAAAGGCAAGGGCCAAAAAGCAAAGCTGCCCTTTAAGACACCCAGTCCAACTCTTAGTGAAACCTGCTGCTTGAGGGCCACAGGTCAAATGAAATCACCAGGCGATACTAGTAGATTTAGCTGAATTCACAGTGCTGGAGGTGAAGTAAGTCCCTTGATCAAACATAAGGATAGTGGAATGGTCATAAGGACCATGTCCTTAATAAGATAATAATATTATAAATGTGATAATAATATTAATAACTAATAATAATATCCAGTTTGTCCATTATTCTATTTGGCTAAGGGAGTGTCTGCTCCTCAGTAAGCACCGATGTGACCCACACAAATACGCAATAAGTCGGCTATATTGGCAAAGTCCATAGGGGAACCCCTAGATGATCCAGCCTTGAGCCTCCAGGCTCCAGACTACTTAATAAGCCCCATAAAAACAGTACTAGTTTGTATAAATGATGAGTTGCTTTTTCCCCCTGCATAAGGCAACTTTACAGGTCCAAAGTTTGAGCCCACTGGGAGGACTGTGAAGTCTTTTCCCTCAAGGGCTCAACTGATATTGGGTTAAGCTTCATGAAGGACCAGAGGCAAATGTCAGACACACAATGGTAAAGCCTTTTGCAAACTAAGAATCAACAATCAGGGCTATCCAGAGTGTTCAGATCCTTAAAAGGAACCCAATTGGTCAGAGCTAAGAGTCACAGGGCAAGAATCTCATCAGACAGCACTCTCAGGGAGATTGATAATCTTTACATAGGGACACTGGCAATGGAAGGCCTGGGCTCAGCACATTGTTGTGCTGGCCCACACTATCACATTTATGATCACTGTGAGGTTGGAAATCTCAGTAGTTGTATCCGTAGGTATATCTTATTTTAATAAATGCATGATGTTTGAGGCATGTCAGGTGCCTCCAAATAAGCTCTCTCGAGGCTGGATTGACCTCAAAATATCACAAAGTGGGAATACCAATCCCCCTACAGAAACAAACACAGGGTCATCAAATCCATCTCCACTATACATTCAGGTTGATTTACAACTATGATGGCAAGACATACTGTTTTCTGGTATTCTCCCTACCTTTAAAATATTCTACCTAAAGGCCAGAAAAACATGAGTTTAAATACTGCCTCAAATAATTACTAACTGCGTGAACCTGGGAAAGTGATTAAACCTCTCAGCTCCAGTCTCCCCATCTGTAAAATGAGAATAACACTTCACATTGTTGCTATGATGATCTAATAAGATTATATGCAAAGCACTTTGCAAATCTTGAATTATTGTTGTTATTATCTGGCCTATGGTCCTTGTCTCCAATGTGATGTCTTCCCCAAAACTTTCTCCCTACTTAAAGATTTCACAGGTGTGCTCAGTGATAATGGTCAATTGATTTATTGTCTCCAACACATCCTGCATCCCATACAATGAATTGTCACTCAGGCATGGGTCTCCAATCCCATGTCAGTCCAATGGTAAAACCCAAATGGGTTGTGTAGATTGGCCCCAGCCTTGATAGTCACTATGTTTCATAAAACTGGAATAGAAAGGAGTTGATAGAAGCAGGGAGACTCTTGGGAAAACCACATCTTCCTTTATATTGTTGTAATTTTTTTTAATATGGTGCTAAAAGACTGACCATCATTCTCCCTCTTTCCAACCTCATGTTTTAATAACTAGATCCATAACATTCCAGTCTAGAGAAGGCATCATGTTTCCTCATCATTTGTGGGTGAGAGAAAAATACCAATCAATATGTTTAACATGAATGAAGGAGGTTCATCCTATTAGACTATAATCTCTGAGTCCCAATCCTAGGAGAGGGCAGGGGCAGGAGCCAAGATGAATGGGAGAAATCAGCACAAGAGGTAAGTGTCTTTGCTAGAGTTTCTTCTCTTTTAACAAACCTCATCTTCAAAGGCTCCCAGCCTTTTCCTGGGGTGACAAAATCAAATTAAGGAGGGGACTTAATACTTCTAGAATACCACCCATCCCATCTATAACTAGGTTGCCACAAAGTCCATCAATTGGCCTTCCACCTCTCATGGGCACAGTTAGCCCCTAGTCTCATCTCATCTTACTCTAATTAATTCAGTGTCCAGCTACTCAATGGCAATTAAGAACAGTCAGAACTGTGAAGCAGGCAGTGCTTTTCCCTCTTTGATCCTTCTCCCATACAACCCAGGAGGCCAATCCCTCTGGATCTACAATGGATCCAAATTTATCTCACTAATAAGATCCATCCCACCCCACACAGTCCTCAGTTCCTTTGATACTAAACAATATGGCCCAAAGTTGGGCCATCCTGGTTATCAGAATTTCCTTTCTTCCCTCCTTGGCCACTGCCATCCTTCTTCCTAGAAAGCCACAATCGCGTTATTAATATAATCAGATCTTAGTTATCTATCTAAAATGTTTTGGTCCAGGTGTATGTGGGTCCCAAGTACAATGTCAAGATCTGGAGAGTCAATGAGACAGATAACAATAACAATTTTTACTAAATATAAGTTCTAAGAAAATATGTATACAATATAGTTTTTTAGGTCCTTGCCCACAAGGAAGCTCCCAGATCAATCACTGAAATTCACTTGGGAATAAAAGTTTAAGTCTTTCACAATACTAATTTATATAAAATTCACCAAAAAGTGAGCTTTGGTGCTTTTAGCCTTTCTCTGTCCCAAGGCTCTACTACTAAAATCTATGCATGTGCTTTAATTTATTAAAGCCACCTAGTTACTCCGTCACTTAGCCCAAGGCTTTGCCAGAGCAAATAATGCTTAAGACAAAAATTTTGGGAGAGGTCACATATTTTTGACAGTCTTATTTGTTTGGGTTTTTTGTCCTTTGTTTTCAAAAGAGACCAACAACATCACAGGGTGATGTCTTCACTCATGTAGGAATTGGATTTAAGGGGCGGAGTCAAGATGGTGGAGTAGAAACAGAACCTCCACAGGGCCCCGGCTCTTACCACCTCCAATCCATGTAAAAGGGGACTCTGAACAAACTTTGAAGCTACAGAACCCACAGAATGACACAGAGAAGCTAACCTCCCACTGAGGACAGCCTGGCAGGCTGGCAGGAATTGACCAAAGCAGCGCTCTGGGAGCCAAGCCCAGCCTCACTCCGAGGTTTTAGCCCCAGGGTGGGCCTGACCAGCCAGCAGCTGGAGGGACTACAGATCACCAGCAGCTGTGGCTGTTTCCAGATTTATCAACACATAGATGCTAAGGACAAAGTGAGAGGTCAGTGCAGTATGGTCTTTGGGACCCAGTAGTTGGGAGTGCCATTGGCCTTTGCCCCTGGGGTGAGAAGCCACTGAGGGCTGTGGCATAGCTGCTGCCATGGGGCAGCTTCACCTCCTGGCCTGCAGACTGTAGGAGTACCAAGTGACCAGTCTGAAGGGTAATCGCTCTTGCTTTAACCTGCTTGGATCTGGATTGCTGTCTAGAGTGGAGGTCCTGGAGTGTGTGACCAGCTTGCCAGAGCATGTGGAGACCTCAGAGAGGGCACCCAACTAATACCTCTGGCAGCTGAGAAAACCCCACCGTTTGGTACAAAGCTCCCCTGTCTGGTGGCAGAGTTTTGTGGCAAAAAGCCCAGGGGTCAAGTGACTGAGGGGTGACATGAACAGGCAAAGGAAACAAGGCAGACAAAAGATTCCAACATTAGACTCCTATTTTAGGGACAAAAAGGAGCAAAGCATGGAACAGGAGGAATACAGTGAACTCAGAATTCCTGCACCAAAAGCTTCAAAGGAAAATACCAGCTGGTTACAGGCCATAGAAGACCTTAAGAAGCAGATAAGAGAAGTGGAGGAAAAATTGGGAAGAGAAATGAGAACGATGCAAGAAAATTATGAAATGAGAGTCAACAGCCTGACTGAGGAAAATCACACCTTAAAAAACAGACTAACTCAAATGGCAAAAGAGGCTCAAAAAGGCAATAAGGAGAAGAATGCCTTAAAAAGCTGAATTTGCCAGATGGAAAAACAATCTCAAAAGCTCACTGAGGAGAATCATTCCTTCAGAATTAGATTGGAGCAAATGGAAGCTAATGACTTTATGAGAAATCAAGATGCTGTTAAAAAGATCCAAACAAATGAAAGAATAGAAGGCAATGTGAAATATCTCATTGGAAAAAAACACTGACCTGGAAAATAGATCCAGGAGAGATAATTTAAAAATTATTGGACTACCTGAAAGCCATGGTCAAAGAAAGAATCTAGAAATCATCCTCCAAGAAATTCTCAAGGAATTGGATTTGAGACAGAGTTGCACAAAGTTGTCAGCCTCACTCTCTTCCAGCATCATCAAAGTCCAGTAGCAAGACAAAAGTCAAAATGACCCGTGATGGTCCAGTGTGCAGTCTATTACCTTGGTGTCTTCAATATCTGACCAAGTTCTAAGTGCTCCACAGAGCCTGCTTCAGCTGCCTTCATAGTCACTGGAACAAACTGCTATCTGCTCATTCTGCCAGGAAGCCTTTACATGCTTGGGGTAGATACTGCCCCCCCTTCCCCGGGCCACTCACTGACAGGATTGAGGCCCATTAGTTACCATCAGCCTGATTTAGCTGGCCTGCCAAGATGGTTTATTGGGGTGTGGCCACTGTGGATACTACAGTTTCTTGGAGACATAGGTGAGAGGTGGATGAAAGGTGGACACCTAAGGCGGATTAGCAGCCCTCACACCAGAGGTGCTAGTCCTCCTTGAATACCAATATACCCCATTCAGTAGTCCTAAGCATTAAGTGAAAAGTGATCTCACTCATTGGAAATATTCAATTTGCATCCCACTAGAGTTGATATTTACAAGCCTCTTGGAAAAGTCTTTCAGCCTTAAAGCTACCCAAGACTTGTTGCCAAAGGTGATACTCCAACAACTCTGAAGTAGGTTTGTTTCTCTAGATTGGTTAGGGGAAAGGCAAGAAGAAAGAAATTAGTATTCAATGGGGCTTTTAAAACCTCTTTAAAATCCTAAAATTAGGAAGAACCCACAAGATTTTATTTTTTTTACTGTTTTTTGGAGGGGGGGCAGAGCAATTGGGGTTAAGTGACTTGCCCAAGGTCACATGGCTTCTAAGTGTTAAGTGTCTGAGGAGGATTTGAACTCAGGTCCTCCTGACTCCAGGGCCAGTGCTCTATTCACTGTGCCACCTAGCCATCCCATAATATTTTACTTATAAATTATGCTGGTTTTAACCCTAACCTATCAGGTACATTTTTTGGCGTTAACATGTTCAGATTATGGCTCACAATTGTCTTGGTTGTTTTTTCATATATCATACAGAGATGAAAATTATTGGTTCATATGATAACTCTACCAGAATTTGTGGGGGGGGGGGTTTACAACTCATAAGAAAAAACACTAAATATATTTTGTTTCCAACTTTAAATTAAAGGTTATGTGAGTCCTCAGGAAATGAATATATTATGATATTTCCAGTCAAGCCTGAAATGTTTTACATGCTGCTATGTGTGTGCAAAGAGCCATGACTTCTAAATAGTGGAGAGAATGCTAATTTGATGCTGCAAACCTGGGTAAGAGGTAAAATTGGTGGCAGATTTTCTTGGGGGAGAAGTGCATGTAACTCCAGGCACTCTAGGGGAGAGGCATATAAAAAGACTTTGGAAGCTGTACACACAAAGGCGATGCCAGCTCTTCAACATGTTCCTGATTTTCCAGTTTGTCTCCCTAGAGACTTTGGAGACTTTCCCTTGGGATTGGGGGCCTCTCTCTTGGTTTGAGCTGGGATCCACCTCTCTCCCATATGAGCTCATTCCCTTATGTATTTTTTTGCATATATGCTAACAGATAAAATTTCTATTTGCTTTATGTTTGGATAAATTGACTTACTATTATCTATTTGAAAAAAATCTTTTATGTAGTCATTGTTTGGTGGGAATGACCCAGACTGTCAGGTCTTGGGGCTACCCTCTCCCTTAAGAGGAACCAAGGAAGTGGATCTGTTTTAAACCCTAGAAAATTATAGCCACAAATGTATTTGGTGGGGGTAGATAAATATAATACTAGCCCAATAACCCTCTTGGAAATAGATAAGGGAAGGAGAAAGCACTCAACCACAGCACTTCTTCTGCCTCCCCATTCTCCTCCCCTGCCTACAAGGCAGAGATCAGTCTCCCTTAAAGAAGAGTGGGGCAGATTCCAGAGATATATATACAGCCTTCAACTTTTCAACTGGCCATGTGGACATACATATCTTACACAGACATATCCATCTTACAGGTAAATAGAAAAAAAGGATTAAGCTTTGTAGTTTGGATAAATATGGTATCATTACACTCCTCAATTCTTCCTGGTTTTTGATAGACTACTAAATTCATTTTATGGCATAAAATCAAAAGGTTGACCCTCTATCAGTATTTCATATAGAGGGAATAGCATTCCTTTTGTTGTATAGCTTTAATTAAAATTTTAAGAGTAATTGAAATCTTCATTTTCTTCCTCTGAACTATCATAATATTCATTGCACACTTATCCTACCAGAAGGGGAAAATCTATATTTGTAAAAATTTTCTCAAAATTTCAAAAATCCATGACTTCCTCAGTATGAGTATTCCTAGTATCAACACAGATTGCATCCACTTTGGTTTTTGCTAAAAGGTCTTTGTATGAGTTGTAGCTGAAAAAAAAGTTACCAATCTTACAGCTGACACACACACGTACATACATACACACATATATTTTATACAGATATACAATATATATGTACATGTACATATGTATGATGCTTGATCATTTTTCAGTTATGTTTGACTTTTCATAATCTTATTTGGGGTTTTTTTGATAAAGATACTGGAGTGGTTTGCCATTTCCTTGTCAAGCTCATTTTACATATGAGGAAACGGAGATGTAAAGGAGTTAAATGACTTGCCAAGTGTCACACAGCAGTGTCTGAGGTCAGATTTAAACTCAGGTCTTTCTGATTCCAGGCCTGGTGTTCTATCCACTGCACCACCTAGCTTCCCAAATATGTATATACATGTTTTAGAAAATAAATCCATATTTCTCTCTCTCTCTCTCTCTCTCTCTCTCTCTCTCTATATATATATATATATATATATATATATATATATATATATATATAT
>NW_027187360.1:16472877-16539093 GCF_028583685.1 Petaurus breviceps papuanus | reverse complement strand
TATATATATATATATATATATATATATATATATATATATATATATATGCATGTACATGTTTTAGAAAATAAATCCACACTTTTGTATATATGTATCAATGTGTATATATATATATAAATATGTGGATGTATTTAATAAAACATGCATAAAAACATACATTTTAGGTCTTCATCTTTCCATTCCTTTACTTGCAACAAAACTGACACAAGAACCAACAAAAGGTCAGGGTGAGACATTTTTCTGGCTTAAGAAAACCTCAGAGGTCAGAAAGAGAATTTTATAACACAAGGGTAGAAGACTGTCTAGAACCCCATAAGTTGTGGCAGCAACAAGCAGCCATGGTACCAGCTCTGGGAGATCTCAGCATAGAGATGGTAAAGGGGTCAGAAAGAAATTACAAGGGACTCTTTGCTGGCATTGGGTACAGCTGGCACTGATTGGCACTCTATTTCCCATATGCAGTTCTAGGTCACAGTTTGAGGGCAAAGAGGAGCAGCGATGGTTGGTCACAAGGGAGCAAGGGCACAGGTTACAGTTACAGGGCCAAGATGAGCACTAGTGTTTGTGGCTGCAGGGGACTAGGAATTCTTCTTGTATAAACACCAGAATATAGGCCAGAAGAGCACTGAGCATCTCTCTCCCAGGACTTCAACACCTTGGAAGCATCAAAATTTGTACACCCTTAAAACTAGCTTTGAAAACAGTAGCACAAAAAATTCTGAAGTTTGGGACAGTACCTCCCTAACCCCAAGTATGTAGAACCCAACTTTAACATAAAGTTTAAAGTCAATAAATAGGCTAGGAAATTGACCAAACAAAAAATGAATCTGACATAAAAAGATACTATTGTGGCAAGGAAAATCAAAAAATAATCTCAGAAGAAAAGAAAAATATGAAAATTGCTACAAACAAAGCCTCAAAGAATGCTAACTGGACCCAAGTTCATCGAGAATTCCTGGAGGAATTAAAGAAAAAGACAAGAGTGGTAGAAGAAAAGATGGGGAAAGAAATTATGCAAGAAAATTATGAAAAGAGAATTAATAGCTTGGTAGAAAAGGCACAAAAAATACTGAAGAAAATAACTTAAAAAACAGAACTGCCCTAATGGCAAAAGATGCACAAAAATTCACTGAAGAGAAGAACTCCTTAAAAAGCAAAATTGGCCAAATGGAAACAAAAGCACAAAAATTCACTGAAGAGAATAATTTCTTCAAAATTAGAACTGGGTAAATGGAAGCTAATGACTCCATGAGACATCAAGAAACAATAAAACAAAATCAAAAGAATGAAACAATAAAAGAAAATGTGAACTATCTCATAAGAAAAACAACTGATCTGGAAAGCAGGTTAAGGAAAGATAATTTAAGAATTATTGGACTATTTGAAACTCATGCTCAAAAAAAGCCTAGATAGCATATTTCAGGAAATCATCAAGGAAAATTTCCCTAATATCTTAGATCCAGAGGGTGAAATAGAAATCAAAAGAATCCACTGATCACTTAGTGAAATAGATCCCAAAGTGAAAACTCCAAGGAATATTGCAGTCAAATTCCAGAGCTCCTAGGTCAAAAAGAAAATATTTCAAGCAGCCAGAAAGAACCAATACAAATATTATTAATTACAGTAGGGATCACACAAGATTTAGCAGTTTCCATGTTAAAAGATGAGAGGGCTTGAATATGACATTCCAGAGGGCAAAAGAGCTAGGATTACAACCAAGAATCACTTACCCAGCAAAAGTGAATATACTCCTTCAGGGGAAAAGACCGATATTTAATGAAATAGGAAATTTTCAAGCATTCCTGATGAAAAGACCACAGTTAAATAGAAAATTTGACATTCAAACACAAGACTAGAAAAACATAAAAAGGTAAACGTGAAAGAATAATCATAAGAGACTCAATAAAATTAAGCTGTTTACATTCTTATATGAGAAGATGATGCATATAATTCCCAAGAACTTTATCATTATTAGAGCAGTTAAAAGGAGTTTAAATAGACAGAGGACATAGACATGAGTCAATTATGCTGGAGTAATCTCCAAAATGAAGGTGTGAGAAAGAGGGATATATTGGGAGGAGGGAAAAAGGAAAGGTAGAAAAATGGGGGAATTTTTCTCCTATAAAAGACATGCACAAGAAAGAGCTTTTACAGTGGAGGGGAAATTGGTAGGGAGAGTGGCAAGCAATGTTTGAACCTCACTCTCAATGGAATTGATTCAAAGAGGGAAACACACACACAGAATTGTGTATAGAAATGTAACTTATGTAATTTATGCAATAGAGAAATAGGAGGAGAAAGGGATAAGAGAAAATGAGGGAATGATAAAAAGGAGGACAGATTAAGGGAGGTGTGGTTAGGAGCCAAACAAACTTTTGAGAAGGAGAAGGATAAAAAGAGAGAAAAGAATAAATAGAAGAATGTGGGATGAAAGGAAATACATAGTAATCATAAATGTGAATGTGAACGGGATGAGATCACCCATAAAATGGAAGCAGATAGCAGAATGGATTAGAAACTAGAATCCAACAATATATTGTTTACAAGAGACATATTTGAAACAGAAAAACACACACAGTTAAAATAAAGGGCTGGAATAGAATTTAATATGCTTTAGCTGAAGTAAAAGTAAAAAGGCAAAGGTAGTAATCATGATCTTAGGCAAAGCAAAAGCAAAAATAAAGTTAATTAAGAGGCATAATCAGGGAAACTATATTTTGCCAAAAGATACCATAGACAATTGAGTAATATAAAAAATGTTACAGCAAGTTTCTCTGATAAAGGCTTCATTTCTCAAATATATACTGTGTATAGGACTGAGTCAAATTTATAAAAATAAGAGCCATCCCCTAATTGATAAATGGTCAAACGATATAAACAGGAAGTTTTCAGAAAAAGAAAACGAAGTTATTTCTAGTTATATTAAAAAAAACTTTCTAAAGGACTGTTGATTAGAGAAAAGCAAATTAAAACAACTCTAAGTTACCACCTCACAGCTATCAGAAATGACAAAATCTGGAGGCTATGAGATAAAAACTAGTACACTAACAAACTGCTTGTGTAGTAATGAACTGATCCAACCATTCTGGAGAACAATTTGGAGTTAGACCCAAAGGGCTATAAAATTGTGCATACCTTTTTACCCAGAAAAATCACTACTGGGTCTCTATCCCAAAGAGATCAAAGAAAAAGGAAAGGGACCTACATGTACAGGGATATCTGTAGTACCTCATTTTGTGGTGTCAAGGAACTGGAAATAGAGAAGATACTCATCAATTAGTCAATTATTGAACAAGTTGTGGCATATAATCGTGAAGTGACAAGGTGGGGGTGGTTTCAGAAAAAAAAACATGGCAAGGTCTATACAAACTGATGCAAAGTGAAGTGAGAAGAACTAGGAGATCATTGTGCACAGTAATAGCAATGTTGTCATGATCATCAACTATGAAAGACTTGGCTACTTCCATTAATACAATGATCCAAGACAACTTCAAAGGACTTGGGATGAAAAACTGCTATCCATTTCCATAAAGAGAACTGATGAATTCTGAGTGCAAACTGAAGCATAATTTTCTCATTTTATTTTTCTTGATTTAAAAAAAAATATGACAAATATGGAAATTATTTGTATGATTTCACATATAGATTGATATATTGCTTGCCTTCTCAGTAAGTGGGGGATAGAAAAATTGGAACTCAAAATTTAAAAAGAAAAGAATG
The DNA here is from genome assembly GCF_028583685.1 of Petaurus breviceps papuanus. Taxonomy (NCBI): domain Eukaryota; kingdom Metazoa; phylum Chordata; class Mammalia; order Diprotodontia; family Petauridae; genus Petaurus; species Petaurus breviceps. The sequence continues at coordinate 16,535,373 of NW_027187360.1, read as the reverse complement.
TTAAAGATAAACAAATAATAAAATTTTAAAATATTAAAAAAGAAAAAAGCAAGGGAAAATAATGTTTCCTTTATTTGTCCCCAGCTTTAACCAATCTTTTTCAAAACTATATAGAGACTTATTGATCTCTCTCTAGTCGTATTTATAGCTATAAAGCAAACACAGTAGGACAAAGAATTATATACAAATCAGTAAAATTCATATCTTTAGAAAACAGGTTCTGATGACCCTGGAGAAAAATACAACTTTTTTCCTTCTCTCTTGCCTACTCTTCCTGTTTTAAGAATCCCTCAGCATTTTCCACATCATTAACTAACTTTAACACAAGTCCAGGCAAGAATGAATAAAGAAATAAAACTGTCCTTAATATAGTAAGGCCTCTTAAGGTATGACTACCAATTTTCCAATATGTGCATTATTTCAGAAAGAGTTACTTGGAATATATTTCTTCAATTGCTTTTGATCCCAAATCATCCAGAACATCTTCAGGCAGGACACTTTCAGTCAAGGAGAGTGAGCTAAGGGACTTAGCTGCTTCAAATTCTCCCTCATCCATGTAAATATGAGGCTGATAAGTAGGGTTATCTTCCAGGGTGTTAATATCATAGAGCTTCTAGAGGAAAGAAATAAGACACAGGTCAGACACAAACCTTCCACTAAAGCCTCAACTTTTTACTCATTTTAATTAAAATACAATGAAATCATCAAAACCATTAGTGATGGGTTTCAAGTCTCCAGGTTCCAGGAAAATTTTTACTTCTTCATTCTGGAGATAAGCCTAGGAGATGGGGTTCTGTGAAGGATTTGAACTGACTGCTTGAGGAAAACCAGGAAAAGAAAGTGATTGATGGGCAAGGCCAGTCATTCATGTAGAGCAGTTGGAAAGACTCATTAAGGTCCTCCTACCTGGCAAGAAGGAAAGTATAGTATATATAAAGTATCAGATTCAGGAAGACACAGGCCTGAATCATCTCCCAGACATGTATTAGCTTTGTGATACCAAACAAGTCATTTAACCTCTCTGGGACTCAGTTTCCTCATCTACATATAGTGCCTTCCCTTTAAGATGACCTTCCCTTCGTATTGTTTCCATCTTAGATGTATGTAGTTATCTGCATGTTGTCCCCCTCATTAGCATGTGAGATATTTGGGACTGTTTTTGCCTTTCTCTCTATCTACAATATTTAACACAGTTCTTGGCCCACAGTAAGTGCTTAAAAAATGCTTCTTGACTGCCTGTTCTGTCTTTGAGCTAACATTTCTCTAATGTAATCAATACATATTTTGTTTCTGTATGCTTAGTAAATTCATGCCCCTGTTTTCAGGGGAAGACTTATGAGAATGTAAATGGTTGAGTACAATCTGCCAAGACATTAAACTGATAATTCCACCCCCTACCAAAAAAAATCCCAAGTTTACAAGATTTTTGTAATATGTGTAAAGGAAGTACTTGTACGAATATTTCTCCGAACAGTGGGGGAAAGGGAAGAGAATAAAAGCAAAGATAATGCAGATAAGTGTGGGTTTGATGATTTCACTGACAAGATGCCATAGCTGTAGTCCTTGGCAGGTTTGACATAGCTTTCTCTTCTTGTCAGGTTGTTGATGCTGAATTTGTCCATGTAAACTGGGAATAATTCTGAATGTTAAATTGGCAATATTTAAGTTATAAATCTTGAAACTGTAAAGTGAGAAGTTCTTAGAACTGATTTTTGAGTGAAGAAAGAAATTTTAACCAGTAGAGCCAGAGCTTACAAAAATCAATTCTAGTCTTTAAGATGGCAGTTTAAGCCTTGAGGATTTATAAGAAGCCCCTCTTATCACTGACAATCTAATTGAGTATTGTAACACTAGCTTTGATGCTTCTTGTGTAAATAAAAAGAAAAACAAAGGAAATAAGGGTTGTAGAAACTAATGAGGCAGTGAATTGTAGTAGACCAGAAAGTAAACGTGGAAAGGGAAGATGGCTAATAACGTTGATGGCATGAGACATTGAGAAGACCTGTTTTGCCCTTAAGGTTAGAGAGGGATATGCAAAGGCTTTGAAAAACACAGAAATATTGCAGACAGCTGCTATGTGGATAAAAATGGTAATCCCATCAGAGATAAAGTAAGAGATGGCTGTACCACAGAATTTTGATGGCGTACTTACAACTCAATGCTGCCAACACTTACTGGGTGCCTATCAAGTGAAAGGGGCCATGCGAGGCTCTGGGGATATGAAAATGAAGGCAGCTATAATTCATTATAGAAATAATGGATTAGAAGAACTGGGCGTGAGCCCCCTGCCTTTGCTATTTAGCCACAGCCTGAGTCCTGGCAATTCAATCTCCTTATGAGGCAACTGATGGCACAGTTGACAGAGTACTGGGCCTGTAGTCAGGAAGAACTGAGTTCAAATCTCAAACCCTTAACTTATTATCTGTGTGACCCTGAGCAAGTCACTTAACCTCTGTTTGCTTCATTTTCCTCAGCTGTAAAGTAGGAATAATGATAGTACCTACCTTCCAAGGTTGTTGTAAGGATCAAATGAGATAATATTTGTTAAAAAAATCACTTATCACAATGCAGGCTCATAGTAGGCACTAAATAATGCTTATTCCTTACTCTTCCCCTTGCCCCTCAGCTATAAAGTTAAGAGAACGTTCCCTATTTCACAGGGTTGTTGGAAGGATTGAGTGAGGAGAAATGTGTACCTCAAACCCCTTGAAGCAGTATCTGATGCTTTTGTTTTGGACGCTGCTGTTTTCCATAGCTTGAATAATTATTTCTATAATGACCATTATGTTAAAAAGCTATGTATTTAAATTTAGGGGAAAGTTCAGTTACCTGGATGAATGTATCACCAACCCCATGTCATGGGACCCAAAGGTTAGGAAGGGATATCACTGACCAAAGGATGAGATCTCAGGGTACCATAGCTTCCACTCAAATTTTGTTGGGGATTCCTCTCCTATGTGCATGTGAGGGTGCCTCCCCAGCCGATTCATGACAAACTGACTACAAAAGTGCTTCCTCTATTATACCAGTGCTCAGATGACTTGATACTTATACTAGTACAACTTTGCCTGACCTAGCTTCCAACACTTAGGATTTTAAACTGAAATTGATTTTCTTTAACTAAGGCAGATAGATAGCACGATAAAATCCTGGTCTTGAAAAAAGGAAGACCCGAGTTCAAATCCCACCTTAGATAATGTGTTCCTGGTCAAGTCACTTAACCAATGTCTCAGTTTCCTCAGCTATAAAATAGGGATAATAATAGCATCTACCTCATAGGGTTCTTATAAGGCTCAACATCGAACAAAATAATATATGTAAAGTATTTTGCAAAATTTAAAGTGGTATACAAATGCTTATTATTATTCCCATAGGAAACATCCTCTTTCATTTGGGGTAGCAAGTTTGTTCTATTCTTTGTATTTGTATCCCCAGCACCTGGCACAAGGCCTGGCATACAGTGGGTGCTTAATAAATGCTTGTTTGGCTGAACAAGAAGTTGACAGCATGATTATGTTAAAGTAGACCTTATCACTTGCCTGTGGTTTTCTGCCGCCCTAGTAGAATAGAGCACTTGCCCCACTAAAACAGGTTATCATGTCAACAGACAATCTTGCCAAAAGTGGGTGAATAAGGAGACAGGCAAGGAAGAGGGGTACATATGATGCCTGTCTCTTTAAACCAATATGAAAATCAGACAAGCCACATCTCTTGAAATCCCCTCCATTTCTGGAGGGTAATGGAACAGGATGAGATCTCTCAAGGAGATCAGGAATGCTAAGACTGGAGGAAAGCTAAGAACTAGTATCCCAATTTGTTCTATCTATCTATAGAGTATGGCTAGGTCTGGCCTGCTGCCCCTGGGGATCAGTGCTCTGGGAAAAAATCAGTGACCCTTATTAAAAGGGATGGATTAAAAAGATTTTACACATCTAGGGAATGCCTTGTGGGGGGGGGGGGGATGCTGATTCCTCCCAAATGCAGGCCTGGATTGAGAAATCTTAAACTAGGACTTTCTGACTTGACCTAAAATATAAATAGGTCATTTGGATAGTCACCTGGGAAATCTTTGCCCTGATCTCAGAAGATGAGATGTTCTCAATTTTGAGTAATATAAACAGGCCTCAAATAAATAAAAGATTTGAGTCAACATGCAGTTTTGAAAAGATCACACCCAGGATAAGAAATGCTGATTTGTGGGAGCTCAACTAGAAAGTGCAGGCTATGGAATAATTTCCAACTGAAGGGCAGAAGCTGTGGGTCAACCGTTCCACTGATACCCTTACCACTATATGAACCTAATGCAACTTCTCTCCAGTAATAGAGTATATGATACAAGCGTCCTCCAAGACAATCTGAACACATTTAACAGACATTAGGGCAAGTTCAGGTATTTACCCAAGAAGCATAGACAAGCCTAAAACTTCCCTATACTGACAAGAAATCTTCCAAAAAAAGGTCAGGAGAGATCCAGGTCCAGGAGAAGGAAATAAAATATGTTGTAGAGGTGATGATCTCTACAAGTAAAGGCAATTTCCTTGTGTAATCTGGGCTTTTTTGTGCATACATAATTCTCCTAACATGGATACCCCCTTTGACGAACCCTTTGAGCACACCCAATTTGCCTAACATGGAACCTGCTCTATCCCCTACCATCTTGGTGAAGGTAGCCACCTTTGAGTGGTTTCCTGAGTCTTTAAAACAGGGGAGACTGGGGTGGCTAGGTGGCTCAGTGAATAGAGCACCAGCCCTGGAGTCAGGAGGGCCTGAGTTCAAATCTGGCCTCAGACACTTAACACTTACTAGCCATGTGACCTTGGGAAAGTCACTTAACCCCAATTGCCCTGCCCTTCCCCCTCCAAAAAAAAAAAGCAGGGGAGACTGAAACAGTCAGTCCTTTTCAGCTGTTCTCTTGTGGTATTTTCTTCTCTGCTGTGCTCTTTTAGACCATTCTTATCCATTATGTGTTCTGAACTGAATCTGTGAGAGCCCAACCTCTCTTTTATTCCAGCTCTAAGAAATAGGCTTGGGGATGTTTGTTTTTTTCTACATTGTTTGTCTTCTTCAGTTTTAGGTGCTGGAGGTGATCCCCATAGGACTGGGAGTTTGAACCATGGCAACCTTGAAGCTAGAATGGAAGTGAAGTGGTACAGTCACTGAGAACTCAGCCAGGGTGCCTGTAACTCGAGCTCAAGCGAGGTCCTGTACTTGGAACTGGGACTGTATTCTATGGGAACTGAGCTAAGCTATAAACGTAATCCCCTTCCCCTCTCCAGATTGTGTATGTCTGGGGTAGGGAGGAAGAATTGTGTCTCTTATGTGTTGGGGGAGTGAATTTGTATATTTGTGATTATACCTTTTGAAGTAAATATCTCTGTGTAAAAGCTCATCTGACTGTTAGTGGCTAAAGGGCTCTATAGCCCCTACAATTGAGGGAACACTATCAGGGAGGGCTGGATCCATCTAAAGAGTCTAAACACCCCCAACATCCTTGAAGGTGCTGGAGAATCCTAGGGGTGTATAGTGGGGGAAGGTTAAAATACATCACCCTTGGTTTTCAGGAAAAGGTGGTCAGGGTGCTTGTAAAGGTAATTTGTAAAGTTGATGACCAGATAGGGTCTAACAGATTGTCCTAAAAAGCTTTAAAAAAAATGCCTTCCACAAGAGGAATGGGACTGTACAGTGGTCAGCATCTTAGAATTTGCCCAAGTCCTCCCAAAAGACTTAATGAACAACAGGTTTTCCATCCTCCTCCTCTAATATCTGGAAGAAGCCTGGTATTGGGCAAGGTTAACCACCTTGACGTGCACTATGAAAGCTGGGCCCCCTTGTAGACACGCTAGTGAGGGGAGGTGGGGTTGGAGTATTGAAAGACAGATTGTGTCACTTCTTATGTTTGTACGGTTTTAGGCATATTGTTTGTGATGGCAAGCGGACTATTAAAGAAACAATGTAATGTCAAAAATCAACTTCAGTGGCTAATCTTATACTGCCACCTTGACCTGCTACTGATGTCAAGACTACTATGATACTTCACTATGACATATGTCATAGTTTGGAGACTATCACAGGACACTCTAAGATATTAGTATCCATGCCTGGTCAAGAAATGGCTAATGAACCATTTATGGGAATAATGGATTCCTCATATGTTCTTTCTCTTGAATTTCATCTTGTAGCAATAATTCGTTTCAATAATCACACACATTTTTATATCTACATCTATATCTATATCTATATGCACACATCTCAGTGCATAACATTACATATCATATATGTAATTTCCAGACTCTAGTGTGTTCTTTTCAGATCTCCTGCTATGTTGTGTTAGTACAACATTATAATTTATATGCCCACAAGGCTATCCACTTAAAATAGAGGTGAAATTCACCTTTTATATTGGTTTAGAGATCAGTGCATATGCTGGATACAGGTTATTTGGAATAGCAGAAGGGCATGCAACTCAGGATTAGGGAACTCTTGGATACTAATCAATTGCCTCTAAAACAAGTAGACTACTTGAGACTGCTTGTAGGATACTTCTGCCTCTATTAAAAGACTATTAATATTATAAAAAAGGTGCTCAGAGAAAGAGGAAAAGGTCCTATATGTAAAACAATATTTATAGCAGCTCTTTGTGCAGCAGCAAAAAACTGGAAGATATCTATTAATTAAACGATTGCTAAATAAGTTATGGCATATGAACGTAATGGAATACTAGAAGAAATTAGGAAATAAGTGATTTCAAAGAGACATGGAAAGACTTGTATGAACAGATGCAGAATGAAGTAGGAAGAACCAGAAAAACAATATATATTATAACATCAATAGGTATGAAGACATATACACTGAAGAAGAATGAAATAAACAAAACAAGGAGAATAATTTTTATGATAACCACACTGTAAAAACAATACCTCTATGAACATTGATTAACACAATGACCATCCAAGATTCCAGAGGGTTGATAAAGCAGGCAATATATTACCTGTGAGAGTGGTGATGAATTCGAGGTGAAGAAAGAGACATATATATATATATTTTTTTTAACAAAATCAATGAAGAAATTTGTTTACCTTGACTTAATATTTGTTACAAGAAATTTGCTTTTTTTCCCCTTTTCAATGGAGTAAGGAGGCAGAAGTGAGAAAAAATAGATTTATGTTAATTAAAATGTAATTTAATTTTTAAAATAAAAGGAGTGCTGAACAAAGTAGGAAAAATGCTGTCCTAATCTTGACCTTTGGCTTAGAAGGCACTGGATTTGACAGACAAGCTTGCTCTGCATCACAGGATCCAAAATCCTAGATCCAGCAGCTGCATGAATGATGGGGTTTGTATGTCTTGTATGTCCTTTTAATACTATCTCTGTTAAAGGAGTCAACCCTTGTGGTAAGGATGCCAAATACTTTCTTTCCCCAAACCCTGAAAGAATGCGAACTCGTGCACCAAAGAAAAAACTTTGCATCTCTAGACACTTTGCCTAACTGAGGCAGGAACATGGTGCATAAGATGATAGAATTAAGAGTTTAAAAGGCCCTTAGAGATTGTACAGTCTTATCCATTTTTTTTAAGATAAGGCAACTAGAGTCTCAAAAGGTTAAGTGACATAACCAAGGTCACACAAGTAGTAAATAAGATAATTGGTATTGAACTCAAGTTTTCTGAGTCCAAATATTGCACACTTCACAATATATTATGTTGTCCCTTTCAGAATGAAGATTTATAATTCCCACTATTTGAGGAAGCATACAATTAAGAGTTTAAATCTCTTTTGAGCAATTTCTCTATTTCCTCCCTCAGAATATATTTCTCTCTAATCAGAAATTTTCCATTTTTTTTTGTATGCAGAATTCATAATGCCCCAGTCACCCAAGGTGACCAAGATTTAATCAGATAACCCTGTTTTGCTGGCTTTTTTTGAAAATGGTTCATATTTAAGAAGTACCTATGAACTATAGCTATTAGCCAAATGCATGACAAATTGAAAACTTAAAGTTAAAAAATTAAACAAAATAAGATTCTAAATATGATCTAAAGGCAGAGTCGAGATGAAGGAGTTGAGGGAACATTACATTATTGCCAAACTGCCAACATTTCCCTCCAAACAACTTTAAAATTGTAATAAACATCAAATTCTGGAGCAGATTATGCAACAAGTCAAGGTGGGACATTTTTTTCCAGCCTCAGGCAATTTAAGAGGTTAATAAAAGAGGTCTATGACACTATAGTGGGGGTTGGTTCAAAAGTACAGGCACAAGCAATACCAGCCTGAGGCCTCAGAGGAGGGATGCTTCGCAAGGGGATCAGACAAATGATCAGAAAGAGATTACATAGGCTCCCTATACAGGTACTGAGCACAGGACCAGGCGCCACTTGGCAACTTCGCTGCACATTACCTAGTTCCAAGTTGAAGTTCTAGAGTGGAGAGAGAGAAAGCAGAGGTCATAGTTGCTGGTAGTAGCTCAACAGTAAAGAGAGGAGTGCTAGCATTTCTGGTAGCAAGGGAGCTGGCACCTTTACTAGGTAAGGACCAGGATGCAGCCCAGGAGAGTAGCAACCACATCTCTCCCCGGATCATACCACAGAAAACTTACAGATCCCCTAGAACCAGCTATGAAAACAGCAGGGCTTTAAAAACCTGGAGGGTGGTAAGGGGTTGGAGGAGGGTCACTATCCTCCAGGTGAGCAGGGCCCAACTCAAACACATAGTTCAAAGTTAAGAAATAGACTTGGAAAATGGACAAATAACACCAAAGGAACCTGGTGACCAGGAAGCTTAAGGCATATAAGCTCAGAAGAAAACAATGCTATGAAAATATCTAAAAGTAAAGCCTCAAAGAAAAATGCAGATTGGATACAATCTCAATGAGAATTACCAGAAGACCTAAAAGAAAAGATTTTTTTAAAAGACAAAGAATTACCTAAAAATTAAATAAGAGCAGTAGAAGAAAAGTTGGGGAAGGAAATTAGAGCAATGCAAGAAAATTATGAAAAGAGAATTAAAAGCTTAGCAAAAATGTAACAAAAATACTGAAGAAAATAAATCCTTAAAAAACAGAATTGGCCAAATGGAAAATAAGGTTGTTGTTCAGTCATTTAGTTGTGTCCAACTCTTCATGACTACATGGACCATAAGATGTCATGCCCCTCTATCTTAACACCATCTCTAAAAGTCTATCCAAATTTATATTCATTATTTCCATAACACTATTTATCCCTCTCATCCTCTGTCATCCCCTTTTCCTTTTGCCTTCAATCCTTCCCAACATCAGGGTCTTTTCCAATGAGTTCCATCTAATTATGTCGTCAAAATATTTAAGCTCCAACTTCAGTATCTGAGTTCCATTTTCTCATTATGTGGTCAAAGTATTTAAGCTTCAGCTTTACTTATTTGACAGTCCAGTGAACAAAGGGAATTAATTTCATTAAGTATTGACTGATTTGATCTCGTTGCTCTCCAAGGGACTCTCAAAAGTCTTCTCCAGAACCACAATTCAAAAGCATTGAGTTTGTAGCACTCAGCTTTTCTTATAGTAGAACTCACACAATCATACATTGCTACTGGAAAAAGTATTGCTTTAACTATATGGACTTTTGTTAGCAAGGGGATATCTCTGCTTTTTAAATATACTATTGAGATTTGTCATAGATTTTTTTTTCAAGGAGAATCTTTTAATTTCATTGCTGAAGTCATCATCTTTGAGCCCAAGAGCATAAATTTTAATACAGCTTCCATTTCTCCTCTCTCTATTTGCCAGGAAATTATGGGACCAGCTGCCAAGATCTGAGTTTTGGTGGTTTTTTTATGTTAAGCTTCAAGTTAGATTTTATACTCTTCTCTTTCACCTTTGTCCAGAGACTTCTAAAATTCTTCACTTTTTGCCATAAGAGTGGCATTGTCTACGTATCTGAGATCATTGTTATTTTTCCCAGTAACTTTAATTCTGGCTTTTGATTCATCAAGCCTGGCATTTCATATGATGTACTTTGCATATAAGTTAAATAAAGTGATAATATATACATAACCTTGCCATACTCCTTTTCCAATCTTAAACCAATCAGTTGTTCCATGTTATTCTAACTGTTGCTTTTTGACTCACATATAGATTTCTCGGGAAATAGTCCTCAGATATACTCCCTTCTCCCTGAGAACTTGCCACATTTTGTTATAATCCACGTAGTCAAAGGCTTTGATGTAGTGAATGAAGTAAATGTAGATATCTTTTTCTGCAATTCTCTTGCTTTCTTCATATGCAATGAATGCTGACAATTTGGTCTCTAGTTTCTTTACCTCTTCAAAAACTAGCCTACTCTTCTGTTAATTCTCAGTTCACATATTGCTAAATGCAGAATCTTAAGCATAACCTTGCTGGCATATGAAATGAGTACAATTATTGAGTAGTTAGAATAATCCTTGGCATTGCCCCTCTTTAGGATTGGGAAGTAAAATGATCTTTACCTATTCATTGGCCACTATTGAGTTTTCCAAATTTGCTGGCACATTGAGTGCAGCACTTTAGAAGTAAGCTCATTAAAGAAACTGATTTCTTAAAAAGTAGAATTGGGCAAATGGAAACTAATGGCTGCACAAGACACCAAAAAATAAAATAAAATGAAATGAAACAAAGTAAAGAAAAAAGAAAAGGAAATGTGATGAAATATCTCTCTGTAATAAAAAAATAAACAAAATGGGGGCAGTTAGGTGGTACAGTGAATAGAGCACAAACCCTGGAGTCAGGAGGACCTGATATAAGATAAGTACACATAAATCACCAGCCTTTCTATACATTGCCAAAAAATTGAGGGGATATTCAGCTGGGGAATGGTTGAACAAGTTGTGGTACATAATTGTGGTGGAATATTATTGAGCTATAAGAAATGATTAGCAGAGTGGTTTCAGAAAAACCTGGAAAATGTATATGAACTGATGCAAAGTGACACAAACAGTACCAGAAGACAATTGTAAACAAGAAACATCATAAGGAAAATCAAGAGTGAAAGACTTAACTACTCCGATTAACACAATGTTCCACAACAATTCCAAAGAATTAATAATAAAATATGTTATCCACCTACATAAAAAGAATTGATGAACTTTGAGTGAAGACTTAAGGGTTTTTTTTTCTACTTTATTTTTCTTGCTTTTCTTTTTTGCAACATTGCTAATATGGAAATGTTTCACATGACATTGTTCATCTTCTCAAGGCCAGGGGGTAGGGGCTACAGGGAGAGAATTTGGAACTCAAAATTTTAAAATGAATGTTAGAAGTAATAATAACAAACACAAATGTTTAAAAAGATTGTGAAAAAATCATAAAAATTTAGATTGAGTGCAATGACCTGTCTTGGGTCCAAAGAACAGATGAAATGAAACAGCAACTAGAGGGGTGTCATGGTATGGATCGTTATATATACTGTTAGGTATGTCAGCTTGTCTTACTTAGCTGTTTTTTATAAAGAGTTTTATAAAGAGTTCAATTGGGAAGAAATATACTGGTAAATGATTGCAGTATAGAAAGAAAAAACTTAAAAAGAAATTAAAAACAAAAAAAATATTCTTACTTGAGTTAGTATCTCTGTAATTTTTTCTTCCATCCTTTCCAGTTGACTTTTAGTATACCGGCTGCTTATGTTAATTGGGTAGTACTGTAACATAAAGAAGTTCAAGTTTTAGAAACACTTATTCTAGATTAGGATATCCTATGTTTATTACTACCATTTCTGCCCTAAAACTACCATAGAAACAACTCAGGCAGGAAATCACACCAGCTCTGAGTGACACATACTTGTCATCATTCCCTACTGAGCTGAAATACTCTTCAGAGCTAGCTTGTAGATATTACTACAATTCTGATTTGTAATGTCTCCCACCACACATCATATGATCCAAACAGACTGGACATTTGTTCTTTAGCCAATGTCCTTGCTTATCGTTTTCCCTTTACCTGGAACAACTTTCTTCCCCCTCCTCTCCAACCTTTAAAATCTAACCTAAAACACCCTTGAAAGTTCTACTCTATCTAAGAATTCTCTGAATCTTAACTGATAGCAACTTTGCCCCGGGACTTTATGAGACTTTATTTTGTACCTCCCTAAAGAATTTATCATTCATTATTATTATTACTTATCATTTATTATTAATATTGTTTATTATTGTCAGAGTTATCACCCTCCAAGACTTTAAGTTTCATTTGGTCAGAAGAAATGTCTTACCTAAATTTTCTATTTCTTTCAGAGCCAAGTAAAGCACTCTGAACACAGGAGACCCTTAATAAATAACCAAGTAAATAATAAATAAATAAATTATGGAGAGGACAGGCTGGAAGGGGGGACCACCCAGAATCTCTAACTGCTATACCTTTTAATACATGTGTAATGAAGAAAGCTTGCTGGCTTACCAGAGATTTAGAAATAATTGATTAAGACCAGAAGTAAACAGCCTACCATAACAGGAAGTGGGACACTTATGAAAGAACAATGGGCCAAGTATCAAGACTTAGGTTCCAGTCTCTGTTCTGCTGCTAAATTTCTATATGACCTGGGGCAAGTCACTTCTCTCTGAAGCTTTGTTTCTTCATCAGTAAAATAAAGGGACTGAATTACCAGTGGCATTTGTGGCAGGGATTGAAGGGCCAACATAAAATCTTGGAACACTTACTTTCTCTTTGCCGGACCACTACCTACTGAAGGATCTTCCATTGCTGTCAGTCCTGCATAGTCCTACCTCCACCATCACCAAGACATTAGTATCAAACCAAGCCTGCTCATGAACCACCCAGATCAGGGACCAAAATCAAGATCAGAATGATGGCTGCATGTTCTGAAGACAGGGTATCATAAGGTCACTGAATTCCTCCTTGCAACTCACCCCTAATTTTGTTCTGGGTGCTGGAATTCCAAATGAAAACCCTAGTCCTTTGGTTGTTTATTTCTGCATCTTATACTCATTATAACTGAGTATTCTGAGTCTTTGAAAGTTTTGTTTGACTACTGCTAGTATTCTTCTCTGTAACATTTTCCATCATAATTGTCTTTTTCCTTTCACAACTTCACTCCCTTCCCTTTTAATTCCCTTCCAACTTCCTTTTTTTTCATTTGTCCTATTTCCTTTTTTCCATAGTCTAATACTTACATCTATCGGATTCCTACAAGTATTGCTCAGCCTCAGATCTTAAAGAGATCGCTGCTGCACCCCAAATAGTTACACATAACTACTCTGGGACTTTGAATTAGAACTATCCTTATACCATCTTTACATGTGAGGGATCATATCACAGCAACCACAGTCAGGGACTGCCCAAGTTCTTAGAAACTCCGCTTTTAAAACATGGTAGCCTTATGCTTATATCTTGCCATTAGATGTCCATTTATTAGAGCATCTTATCATTAACAGTCTATATCTTCTATCCCCTAAGAACATTTAAGAGTTGGCTGTTTTTTGTCTAAGATGATCCCAAAGTTAAAGTCTTTCCATAGCCATTTAGGAGTACTTTTTTCTAACCACTTACATTTAAGCAAATGAAAAAGTTCTTTGGCTTCACATATATTATCACTGGATATAGTCACATACACACAGAAGAGTACAGAAAATCTTATAAAAAGCTTTGTCTTAAAAAAAATAAAAAATAATAATTTGAAGAAAGCTTTGTCTTTTATATTATGTTAAAGATTCAATAGCTCTAATGATCTCGAGAAAACAGTAAGAGCTCTACATGACAATGCATGGTTGCATTACAAAAACCCACAGACATCTTTTAGAACTGATCATTTATTGGGTTTTTTTCCTATATTTATTTCAAGCGTGTGGTCAATTAGCTTAGTTGGGTGGAGCACATTGTTAATGAAGACAAGGCTGTAGGTTAAATCAGACACAGATTATACTTCTAAGCCAGATGTGGGGGAGGAGAGAATGGTGAATCTAGAAAAAGATTATAGATTATGATTATAGATTTATGATCCACAAATAGTTGACAGACATGGAATCAGGAGACCTGGTTCAAATACTGATTCAGATACTAACTGTGTGACTATGGGCAAATTATTTTAAGCTTTCTAAGTCTCAGTTTCTTTATTTATAAAATAAAGACTTCAGTGATTTTAATTATTTTAAGCTTTCTAAATCTCAGTTTCTTTATTTGTAAAATAAAGACTTCAAAATGCCATATGAATGAACTATTATCATTTTATAATAAAATCTATTAGCACAAGTAGAAAAAGAAACCTTGAAATTCTATTAATGGTGGATAAAGCAATAATGCCTCTGTATAAGAATTACATAAAATTACATAAATACTTATGTTTTGAATTCTTCATATTCTGTCTTAAATATTAGAGATTATAGAATAATATCATCATGAATGCTACAATTACACTCTTTCTATAATAGGAAAGAAAAATTTTTTTCATTTTCAAACTATATAAAAAATAGCAATAACAAATGGACAAGTAATTCAATTATTTTAGATGTATCTAACCCTTCAAGACCCATTTCAGGGTTTTCTTAGAAAAGACACTATAGGGGTTTGCCATTTATGTCTCCAGTTCATTTTATAGATAAGGAAACTGAAGCAAACAGGGCTAAATCACTTGCTCAAGGTCACACAGTAAGTAAAAGTCAAATTTGAACTCAGACCTTCCTGATTCCAGGTCCAGAACACTATCCACTACATATAGCATTTTTAAATAGGAGACACCAAATTTTCTAGAATTTGGTCCAAAACGTGCTTTACTTTACCAATGCATAAATGAATTATGAAAAATGCAGTCAGTTTTATGGTAAATACTGATTTAAATACAGATTACCGAATCACTAGTATATTTAAGGATTGAGATGCATGCATATTTTTCTTACCTAAGTACTGAATTTAAAGTATACTTGACTTGATACAGAAATGGTGATAAAGATGCTGATGCAGATAAAGAATTCAATGAATCTTAAGATGGGTATTCTATATGGTATTTTCTGGCTTAGGAGAAATAAAAACAGAAGACTACCCAGGGATTGTTGGCAAAAGTAATGGATAACTCATAGCTGTCTTAGGTACAGAGTTAGTATTACTTTTATCACTGAGATTTCACTGTGATGAATTTAATCCATCCAACAGGTATTTTTTATGTGCAGACTATGATGCTTGTCATTGGAAAAGTATACAAATCAGACAGTTTTTACCTTTGAAGAATTTATTATTTAGCTAGTGAAAAAAGTCATAGACACACAAAAAGTCACCCTAACAGATACTTTATGCTAAGTGCTAAATGAATGGTATAGAGAAAAATATCTGTAAGACTAGCCAATCTTAGAGCTGGAAGGAACCTCAGAGAATGTCTAGTCCACTTCATACCTGAACAAGGATTTTTCTACAACATCTCCAACAGTGGCCACACAGCCTTCAGTTTGAAAAGCTCCAGTAAAGGATAAACCACTACCCTCTGAGAAGTACATTCCACTCTGGAGCATATCTAGTTATTATAAAAATTTTTCTACAAGTTGACCTGAAATCTGCCTCTCTGCAACTTGTTATTCCTAGCTCCATCCTCTGAGACCAAGCTGAAAAAGGATAAGGGAGGGCTTTAGCATAGGCTGATGTGGCAACCATGGATATGGAGTCAAAGGACCTTTTCAAGTCTTGGCACTGCTCTTCCTACCTATATAACTTCTAGCAAATCATTTCCCATCTCTGGGCCTTAGCTTCTTCAAATGAAAATTAAGGACTTTGTATGAAATGGTTTACAAGGTCCTTTTCAGCTATAAATCCTAACAACCCAATGGGCTATAGAGGGCTTTTGAGAAAACAAGGAAGCTTGAGGTAGGCCTTAAAAGATAGGTAGGATTTTAAGAGAAAGGGAAGGGGAGAGTTTTCTAGGTAACAGAATTGGTAAGACCTAGAAGTTAATATTTAATTTCTTCTTGCACTCTGTTTAAGAATTACTCACTTCTCAAGAAAACCAAGTAAGATTACTTAATTACTTACTGTTTCTTTCCCTTTGATTACAAGGACTTGTGAAATTTGACCCATGGAATTGGACTTCACTTAAAAATGAGGTGGGGTTGGGAGGAAACAAGAACCAATTTGATGAAATTAATGGTGGAAAAATTAAAGGAGAAGGCCCTGTTCCCTGTCCTCAACAACTAGTATCTATATGTCACAGAAAAATATAACTTCTTGAAACCCAGTTTTACTGCAAAGAGATATTGTGTTTACAGATTTGGATTTTTTTTTGAAATTACTGATATACTTTTCATTTCAAATGTTCAAAAAAGGCCTAGAGCATTTCAAGTGGTATAGAGGAACTGCTTATTTTCTCATATCACAACTAGGTGGTACAAAGAATAGAACACTGGGCTTGAAGTCAGGAAGACCTAAGTTCAAATCCAGCCTCAGACACTTACTAGTTATGTGAGTCTGGGAAAGTCACTCAACTTCTGTCTGCTTCAATTTCTTCAACAGTAAAATGGAGATAATGATAGCACCTAATTCCCAGGGCTGTTGTGAGGATCAAATGAGATCATATTCCTAAAGAGCATAGCACAATGCCAGGAACATATTGGTGCTTCGTAAATCCCTTCCTTCTTTCCTTCCTTTCTTTCATTAAATCTATGTGAATAAACAATGCATTGGTCTTCCATGATTATTTCTCCCTTCCCCATCACTGGACCCAGAATGATGGGGATCCATATGGAGTCCCTCTGAGGAACTGAATCTCAAGGCTTCCTCTACCTGATATCTATAGTCTCACATAAGGAATCATCTATACTACCCTGTATCATCGAACTATGTGAGAAAATCTCACATAAGCATGGCCACAGGGGCTCTAGTAGGTGGGATTATTTCTATGTCAATAAGCTCTGTTTGTGACCATGAACTCTGACATTCTCCTTTCTGATAATTTCCTGTACCTTTCATCTTCCTCTCTGCCTCACTTTTCCTAACCCCATTCCTTGTTACTGCAACCTTGACTCTTTCCATCCTTCTATTCCACTTTTTCACCTAGTTCATCAACCTGGCTCTCATCTCATTTTGCTTCTTTAACAAGCTTATGACATCAAACTACTTCTATTATTTGTTTTTCTCTATTCTTGATTCTTTATCACAGTCCTTTGCAGAGAATACAATTTTTCTTCTTGCCTCTAACCCCTCATCCCCTCTACTACACTTTCAGTAAGGGCTCACTCTTCATACTTTATTGAGAAAATTGAGTCCATCTACACGAAATTTCCTCTCCTCTTATGCTACAACTGAAGCCTCTATCTTATTCTCCACTGACTCCTATTTCACTCCAATCTCTTAGAAGGGAGTGTCCCTCTCTTTGCCAAGGACAATCTCTCTGTAAATTTGTCCTTTTCATCTTTTGCTCTTTCTCATCTTAAATCTTTCCTTACTTTCAGATGTTTTTCTCTACAAACATACCAGGTCTGCCTCCATTTCCTTGAAGGCAGGTATTGTTTCCTTTTTCTCTTTGTATCTTGAGTACCTAGTGTAGTACCTTGCATACCTAAGTGTAATATATTACATATAGTAGCTATGTAATAAATATATCTTGAGTGATTCTAGAAAGCTAGTTAGCATTTTCATGCTAATGATGATGGTAATGATGGAGTAATTCTAATTAAGAAAGAGATTACCAAACATTTGACAGCATATAAGTTTCTTATCAAGGTTGAGGACAACCTCTACTAATGTTTAACTTTGTAGATACCCCATCATGCATTACCTCATGGAAGTTGGCCAAGGGGATTATAGACGTGCTTCCTAAATATTTTATTAAGATATGAGAAAATCCATGGTTCATTCTGAAGTACAAAGTAGTGTGGTATATTTTTGTGTGCAAAGGGTAGTATAAAATTAATTTCTCTATGAATACATGAAATCAAGGAGCCAGTAGGAATGGAACAGAAATAAGCAAATGAGAGTGAGTTGAATTTCTCAATCAGATCAGAGGTCAAGTGTAAATGGTAAGGAACAATAGGATGTAGGTATCAGAGAGCTAAGCAGATGGTACTAAGTTTGGATTTATAAGTAGAAACAAAGCAAGTCTGAGATGGGAACAGGGAAATTAGTTAGGCAAAAACAATATTTAAGCTGAGGATCAAGGGAGTTGTCACGGTGAAACTGAAATAGGTAGGAGATAATTAGGAATTAGGCATATATAATTAGGCTACGACAGACTATGCAGCCTATAGCCTTAATTTTTTTTAAATAATAAAAACTATTTAAAACTACACAAAATTTTAGCATAATCCCTTCATTTCATCTGTAACCAGGACCTGATTCTCTGTTTTGTAATCTTAAGGCATCTAATGTCAGGAGACATACTTCCTCGGAGAAATTACAAATTTCATTTTTTTTCCTGAAAATATTTGGCCACCTTTTCGTGTTTTTTTCATAGTAAAAGTTTCTATTTCTTGCAAAAAAAAGATATGGGTGAATCAAGTAACATTATTTTGGATCAATTATTTGGTTTTATTAAAAGACCTTCATAGTTATTTTATTATATTGCTCATATATAATTTACTTTTCACCACAGATTTCTTACTCTGATTCTTAGTGACTTATTGATCATCACAAAACACCTAGTTTTCAAAAGTTATTCTAGTAGGTGCTACTATGCAGGAAGGGGCAGCTCTAAGTGCATGCCAAGTAACAGATTACATGATTCTAAATTGAAAAACAACTTTGCTAAATTTGAGGTGACTCACTGCCTGATAACTGGACACCAGATAAGATAATTTTGTCTATAGGCACTTATAAAATTGTTCAAAGGTACAGGAGTTGGTACCTTGCAACAATGGAAGGAATGCCGATACCAGTGTGTCACGTGATAAATATGGTTTTATTTATAGATGCTGCTGCTGTTCAGTCATTTCAGTTGTGTCTAACTCTTTATGACCCCATTTGGGGTTTTCTTGGTAAAGATACTAGGGTGATTTGCCATTCCTTCTCTTCCTCATTTTACAGATGAGGAACTGAAGCAAATAGAGTTAAATGACTTGCCCAAGGTCACACAGCTAGTAAGTGTCTGAAACCACATTTGAACTCAGGAAGATGAGTGTTCCTGATTCCAAGCCCAGTACGCTATCTAATGGATCACCTACATGCCCTTTTATTCATAGATAGGTCCTGTTAATATAGAGGGTGCATTCCTAAGGCAGAGTTGACTGGGTGTTGTTGCCAGACTTAGGGATAGCATGTGAGTCATGATAGTAGTGGGTTCCAAGCAGGTGGGGTTATGGCACACAAGTATCACATGTCTTTGGCTGGGCTCCCTAGTTCTGCTTCCTGCTTGAAATATAGTTTGGACTGTTCTCCTTTACTGTGATATTTCCTGGAGGGAGCTGGTACTCAGGCCTTCCACTTTGAAAAGCCTCTTCTGGGAACTAATTTTCTTTTTTTTTAAACATGTAAAATAAAAATAGTTAGGCACAGAATAATTCAAGAAATTTAATCCAACAAACATTTATTAGGGAGTTTTTTTGATTATCTGTTTAAAATATGTTCAACAAGCATATATTAAATACCTACTATGTGTCAGGTCCTGTACTAAGCCTTAGCTATAAAAAGAAAGACAAAAAACAGTCTCTCCTCTAAAGGAGCTCCCAATCTAATGGAAGACACACCCTCCAAACAATTATAAACAAGATAAAGTTGAAGAAAACCAACAGAAAGAAGACATTAGAATTAAGAAGGATTGTGAAAGGCTTCTTAAAGGTGGGGTTTTAGTTGGGACTTGAAGGAAGCCAGGGAAGCCTAGAGGTGAAGATGAAAAGAGAGAGAATTCCAGGCCTAGGGGATGATTAGTGAAAATTCCCCAGGTCAGGTGATGGAACATATTGTTCAAGAAAAAGCAAGGATACCAGTGTCACTGGATGACAGAGTATGTGAAGGAGAGTGAGCTATAAGAAGACTAGACAGGTAGGAGGAACCAGATTGTGAATGGCTTTGAATGGCAAAGATAGGATTTTAAATTCAATCCTGGAAGTGATAGGGAACCAGTGGAGTTTGTTGAATAAGGAGGATGACATAGTCAGACCTGCATATTAAGAAGATCAATTTAGTAGCTGAGTGAAAGAAGGAAGATAAGAAGTAATATATGATGGGAGATGGAATGAGAAACAAATGAGTCACCTAGCATGTGCCTATGGTATAAACACAGGGATTATCAAAATTATGCCTAAAATAAACACACTAAAGATACATTTTATTACCAGCACCAAAGTGTTTTCACTTTCTTCATTATAGTTGATTAAGGTCTGATTGCCCTCTTCATAAGAAATGGACTTTGGCTGCCTCTTGTTTGCAAATCTACGAGAAAACCGCAGCAGGAAAAGCAGGACTACTATGATGGAAGAAAATTCAAATTTATTTTGTCAGTTCAGCAAACACATATTAAGTACTTAGCAGTTTTTTTTTATCCTCTTTAAAAATCAGCTTCTAAAAGTGGGGCCTCATATAGGATGACTGTCTGGAAGGGAGAAGGAGGAGGATACAGGGGGATTTAGTGATGTAAAAATAAAAGATAACAAAAATGTATTTTTTTAAAGAAGTGGACCATTGACCCATATTCCAAGATAGGATATTTCCCTCTATATTATCTAGTTCATGTCCAAGCATCTAAATCATGCTTCACAATAATCCCAGGGTCATACTTCTCCCAGCCCCATTCCTTTCTATTCCTGGCCCATGACTTTAAGCAATGGGTTATTGGGTAGAAATGCTGTCCTTCCTAGCCAGACAGAAGCACTAGGCAGTAGTTGAACCCGAGCTAAGCTTTAGAGTGGTATCCTAATAAAAGTTCTTTAAGACCGATAAAGAGTCCTCCTATCCTTAATTCTGATTGTAACTCTGAGATTCTATGATTCAATGCCCCAGATTACAGAGTATTACTGAGAGACAGGACATAGCCTGCGAATGTTAGCAGTCAACTACTAACCTGCCAATAACATGAAAGCTGCACACGTCGGGACAATGACAACCCCACCAAGTCCTACAAAGGGCATTGAAGATTCTACACAGGTAATTCCATCGAGACAGGAACACAGCCTCACATGCAGAATCTGTTTCTTGAAAAATCCTTGCTTATCTAAGATAATGAAGGGCACCGAATAATAACCATTTTGGAGACTTCTTACCATTAGAAGTTCCACAGAATAACCTACAGAGGAGAAAAGACACAGTCGTAGATAAGAAAATTATAAACCTTATTATATGAAAATAGTAAACAGCATTTAAAACTAGATCAAATAAAAACCACAAATGTATATTTTTCAATGAACATTTATTAAGTGCTTCCTATGTGCAAGGTATCATATAACAGCCAATTTATGCGAAGTACAAGGGAGGAAAACTTACCAAAATTTTTTCCTAGCTTCCAAGTATCTTTTACATTTCCAGAGGTATCATCTAACTCAAATGTAAAAGGACCAGAGAATGGATCTAAATCTTTATCCTCAGCTTCCACAAGAATAGGTGCTTTCTGCTCCATCTTACAAACTTCCACAAAAGGTTTAACAAGAGTAGGTGTGTTGTCATTCTTGTCAGAAAGAAAAAGCATCATGGTTCCTGTACTTGTCTGGGGAGGGATACCTCAGAAAAAGAGATCAGTGAAAGGGTTAATATTCATTTCCTCACCTGAGTTTAAGGTATATATTCTTCATCTACACCAAAAAGAAGACAAATAACAATACAATTAGTTTCATGCTGAAATCACAAATCATTTTGAAAACAGCTTGAATCTATTTTCCTGTGTAAAGAAAAATTCAAAATGTCTTTTAAAAGTGTATTTTAAAATGATGGCTTAAGAAAAGGTAGACATGACATGTTAGTGAGGTAGTGTGGCATGGGGAAAAGAGAGGTGACCTCCAAGTCAGGTACAGCTGAGATAAAATCTTATTTCTGACACATACTAGATATGTCACCCTGGGTAAATCACAAACTCTTAAGTGTCCAATACAGCTCTCTAAAGACCAGGATTCAGAACAGAGGTTGATCTGCATTTGTAATCAGTTTCCTCACAGATAGTTTCCTATACCAATTAAATCATAGGTTCAATTAAAAATAAACAAATGATATGTTAATGTTGAAGACAACTTGAGATAAAAAAAAGAACTGAGTTCAAATCCTGACTCTAACCTTTATTACCTGTGTGACTCTGTTTAAGTCTCAATCTCCCTGGCCTTCAAATTCTTCCTCCACATTTATTAACTACCTCACAGAACAGTTGGGAAGAAAGCAAATTCTAAATCTTAAAAGTACTACAAAAATTAAAAATGTTACTATTTTAAAAAATAAAATCAGTGACAAATATGTAAAACACAGATCCAGATTTCAAAGGTCTAAATTTCGTTGGCTAATACTTATTAAGAAAACTAATTTAATAATCTAAAAATTAAAGTCAAATAATAAGATATAATGCTACAGATTCTACTTGTTTGAGTTCCTCCCCCAAACACCTCCAAATACCTGTAAAAATTATTCTAAACAAATTTTAGAGCTACAGAAACCACAAAATGACAGAGCAAAACACATCTCCAGCTGAAGACTTGGGCAGGCCTCTAGGAAGGGTCTATTGCACCAGGCTGGGAGCGGAGTACAGTCTCATGTGGGCCCTGCTGGCACAGACTAGACTGGAGCAGGCCTCAGGGGACTGAATCACAGGAAACTGTTGTGGTTTCCAGACTTCTCAACCCACAAATGCCAAGAACAAAGTAGAAGGTAAGTGGGGAAACTCTGTTGGACTTGGATGAGAGAAGTCCCAGGCCCAGGGTAGCAGAGGTGGCAGCAGTGGCAGCGACAGCAGTGGTAGTAGCAACTGATTCTGGAGCTAAAGGGCCCCAGATAGTGGGGGGGATCAAGCAGCTGATCAAAGGGAAATTGAAGGAATCTCTTTGCTGGTGCTGAGGCAGGATTCTCTTGCTTTGCCCTGCTTGGATCTGGGTCACAGTCTTAGGTAGTGGTCTTGGGAAAAAGAACGCTGGCATGACAGCTTGTGGCAGCGGTGGAGAGGAAGTCCTCCTCACACTTCCAAGGCAGAAAAGAGTGCTTCTGGTCACTCACAGACCAGACCAGGAGAGGAGTAAATACCTCTCCTTTGATCATATCTCCTTAGAAGAACTGATAATTTGCAGGTTCCTATTAGTAGCTCTAACAACACTTGCACAAAACCCCAGAAACTTAGGACAGAGTACTCTCCTCTACAGAGGCAGAGTCCTACCTTGGCAAAGAGCTCAAAAGTCAAGTAATTGACTGGGAAAATGAGCAAAGAGAGGGGAAAAATCAAGACTATAGAATCTTACTTTGGTGACAAAGAAGAATAAAACATACAGCCAGAAGAAGACAACAAAGTCAAAAATCTCCAAGAAAAATATGAATTGGTCGCAGACCATGGAGGAGCTCAAATAGGATCTTGAAAATCAAGTAAGGGAAGTAGGGGAAAAAGTGGGAAGAGAAATGCAAGAAAATCATGAAAAATGAAATAATAGCTTGCTAAAGGGAGACCCCTCAAAATACTGAAGAAAATACGCCTTAAAAAGACTAACCCAAATGGCAAAAGAGGTACAGAAAAGTCAATGAGAAGAATAATGTCTTTAAAAGCAGAATTGGAAAAAGAAATTCCAAAAGCTCACTTAAGAAAATAATTCCTTCAACATTAGAATGGAACGAATGCTAATGACTTTATGAGAAATCAAGGTATTATAAAACAGAACCAAAAGAATGAAAAAATAGAAGACAATGTTAAATATCTCATTAGAAAAACCACTGATGTGGAAAACAAATCCACGAAAGATCATTTTAAAAATTTTGGATTACCTGAAAGCCATGATCAAAAAAAAAAGCCTAGACATTATCTTTAAAAAAATTATCAAGGAAAACTGCCCTGATATTCTAGAACCAGAGGGTAAAATAGAAATTTAAAGAATTAATCGATTGCCTCATGAAAAAGATCCCCAAAAGAAAATTCCTAGGAATATTGTAGCCAAATTCCAGGGTTCCCAGGTCAAGGAGAAAATATCACAAGCAGTCAGGAAGAAATAATTTGAGTATTGTGGAAACACAATCAGGATAACACAAGATCTAGCAGCTTCTACCTTAAAGGATCAAGGGCTTGGAATATGATATTCTGGAGGTCAAAGAAGCTAGGATTAAAACCACGAATCACCTACCCAGCAAATACTTTAGGGGGGAAAATGGATATTCAATGAAATAAGAGGATTTTCAAGCATTCTTGATGAAAAGACCAGAGCTGAGCAGAAAATTTGATTTTCAAATATAAGAACCAAGAGAAGCATGAGGGGCGGCCAGGTGGCACAGTAAGTAAGAGCGCCGGCCCCAGAGTTGGGAGACCAGGAATCAGTTCTGGCCTCAGATACTTGGCACCCACACAAAAATAACTGGCCGTGTAACCTTGAGCAATTTACTTAACCCCAATTGCTTTAAAAAAAATAAGAGAAGCATGAAAAGATAAATAGGAAAGAGAAATCATAAGGGACTTATTAAAGTTGAACTGTTTACATGCCTACATGGAAAGATAATATTTGTAACTCATGAGACTTTTCTCAGTATTAGGATAGTTGAAGGGAATACCTATCTATCTATTTATCTATCTAGACACACACACACATATATGTATGTTTGTATGTGTATATAAAAGAGGGTACAGAGTGAGTTGAATATGAAGGGATGATATCTAAAAAATAAAATTAAGGGGTGAAAGAGTAATATATTGGGAGAAGGAGAAAGGGAGAGAGAATAGGGTAAATTATCTCACATAAAAGAGGCAAGACAAAGCTGTTACAATGGAGGGGAAGAGCAGGGAGGTGAAAGGCAATGAGTTAACCTAACTCTCATTGGATTTGGCTTAAAGAGGGAATAATATACACACTCAATTGGGTATCTTATCCTAAAGGAAAGTAGGTGGGAAGGGGATAAGAGGGGGATAACAGAAGGGAGGGCAGACTAGGGGAAAGGCTAGTCAAAAGCAAACACTTTTGAAAAGGGACAAGGTCAAAGGAGAAAACAGAATAAATGGGGGGTGGGATAGGATGGAGGGAAATATAGATAGTCTTTCACAATATGACTACTACGGAAATGTTTCACATAACTACACATGTATAACCTTACTGAATTGCTTGTCTTCTCAATGGGGGTGGGTGAGGAGGGAAGAAGGGAGAGAACTTGGAACTCAAAGTTATAAAAACACATGTTAAAAATTTGTTTTTACATTCAATTGGGAAATAAGATATACAGGCAATGGGGTATGGAAATCTATCTTGCCCTACAAGAAAGTAAGGGGAAAGGGGGTAAGAGGTGAGAGAAAGGGGGATAGAAGAAAGAGCAGACTGGGAAAGGGGTAATCAGTATGCATGCCATCTTGGGGCGGGGGATAAGGGAGAGATGGGGAGAAAATTTGGAACGCCAAATCTTATGGAAATGAATGTTGAAAACTAAAAATAACTAAATAAATTCTGGAAAAATTAAAAAAAAATAAGGGGAAACTATGCTAAATACATGCCAGAGATCATTTGCTTGGAAAAGGCAGCTGAGGGCACACTTAAGAAAAGATGACAAAAGATATTAGGTTTGACTACAACTTCCATAATTTACTAAATAGCCTTTTTCTGAACTATTATAGTTTTTCCTGCAAGAACACTGCTCTCACAGGTTCTACTATAAGAGTGGGAAAAGCAAGAATAATTATTTTAGTCTTATGGAGTTATGCTGGTTCAAGATTCTCATGAGTCTTTTCTCCTCAGACAGGGACATTGGTTGTCTATATCTGAGATATGTACTTACCATCATCAATGGCACTGACCATAATCATGTAAAAGCTGTTATTCACAAAAGGGGATTCCCGATCCACATGTTTCACTGTAGTAACCACACCAGAGAATTCATCCACAGTGACCCAATTGGCAGGATCATGAACCAGTTTAAACCTTGTAGAAGGAGGTGAAAAACTAATTTAAAAGTAACAGTAAAAGGGGACCAGGAAAACAATATTTATGATGACTACATCAATATAAGCAAAAGGATAATAACCACAAAATGAAAATGAACACTGCGTGATTATAATGATTAAGTCTGGCCAGGAAGAATACAGAAAAAAGCGCCTCCCTTCTTTGCAGTGGTGGCAGATTGGGTGTGGAGTAATGAATATATTGTCAACCTTGGTTGATATGTTGGTTAGTTTTGATGAATTGCTTTTTACTTTTCCTGTCTGTTTTTTTTTTTTTATTCTTTGGCTTTCCGGGGAAAAAGTCAGGAAGGGGGGTATATTAGGAAATAAATATGACATAAAAACAAAAAGATAATATAAAAATATTTTATAGAAATCACAATGTATATGAAAAGGAATTTAGAATTAGACTGCAGTTCATGAATGGGGTAAAAGACACAAGGGTTGGTAGCTCTGGAAACTGAGGCGTACAAAAATACGTAATATAGAAGTATCAATGAAATATTCCTTGGCCCCTGCTCCCCCTTTTGTACTAATAGTAACTTTACTGAACAGGGGAGAACATCATGTTTGCAGAAAGAATCAAACTCTTCATCTGACCACTTGTTTAATGGGAGATTCCACACTAGCAAAATGATTCAGAAACAACATGAAATCTCAATTTGGTCTGCTGTAAAATGAAAGGATGGGTCCCTCCCAGCCCTGTCATTACATATTCCTTCCATCCCTATCATTCTATGGTTGTATATTCTATGGGTCTCTGCCACAGAAAACTTTGGGCAGCTAGTTGTGCTGGCACAGTGTAGAGTGCTGGGTCTAAAATCAGAAAGACTGCTCCTCCTAAGTTCAAATCCGGTCTCATACACTTACTATTTGTGTGACCTTGGGCAAGTCCCTTAACCCTGTTTGCCCCAGTTTCCTCATGAGAGTTTTCCTCAATGAGCTGGAGAAGGAAATGGCAAACTACTTCAGTATCTTTGCCAAGGAAAACCCCAAATGGGGTCAGGAAGAGTCAGAAATGACTTAACAATAACAACCAAAGTTTTAGGTTCTAAGGACCCTTCTGGCTCTAATTTATGCTCCTAAAGTCTCAAGATTCTATGAATCTCTTGTCTCTGGTGGTTCTGATTTTATTCTATGTTCTCTGAATTGGTTTGCTCCATTACATGAAAAGAGAGTTCTAGCAGAGATGTCTTGAAAAGTACTTAAGGTGGTAGAAATAGTCCTTTTTCTTCCTGTGTTCAGTTCTGTTAGTCACTATGTATATAGTTTGGGGCAAGTAATTTCTCCACAAATCTGTTTCTTTATTTCTAAAACAAGGACATTGAACTCAATCACCTCTAAGATCCCTTCTCTAGTTCTTCCAGTGTGTGACAGAAGAACATGCCTCTTTATTATACAATAGGGTATACAAATTCTATCTAATCTTTGCTGATTGCAGTTAACAGGAATTCAGACATACATAAAGCTTTCCCTCCTCCCCTCCCCTCTAAGTAAACAACCAACCAGAATGTTTCAGGCCCTTAGGAGGGTAAGAATAGGAGAAGGTGCCATTTCTTTCCCTTTTCCTCCCTTCTCTGCTTTTTAAAAGCCAGAGCTTTTTATCATTCCATTTTAAAACTTGATGAGCTAAAATTTTCAAAGAAGCTGCCACTTTCCCATCTACAGTTTCATATCATCAGGCAACTAAAACTCGCTACAAACATAAATGGCATCAGTGTTTACAAACCAGAGACACAGTAAGTGGCAAATCATTCATCCTTGTAGTATCTGAAGCATTAAGAAAGCGATTCTCTTAGTAACCTTAGATCTGAGACCTCATTTCAATTAGATGCAAATGTAGTGGAGAGGCAAGATCATGTTTCACTTAGAGACTCAACAGCCTACTGCTGCAGACAGAAAACAGGATTTGGAATCAGAAGAGCTCAATTCAAATCCCAGTCCTGACACTGACCTTGAATGGGCAAATTGCTTAATCTCTCTAAGCTCCTGCTCAGTAAAATAAATGAAGAGGTTGGACCAGGGAACCTTTTAGATCACCTCCAGCACTAGTTGTATGATTTTAAGGTAAAAAGATAGCTGTGAGAATCAAATGGGTTAAAATATATAAGGTATTTTGTATCCCTTAAGAGTGCTACAAGAATGTCAGCTACTACTGAGTCTTAAGGCTAAAATTTTAAAGTCTTTGCCTTTTCCTCTTTTGCAACTGCAAGTGTTTCTCCATTGTGGGTAGTCCATAATACCATGGATTCAGAATTGAGCCATAAGAGAAATTGGTTGATCAAGTAAAAACTCTAATAATATTAAACACTATTCCAATGTCTCATGATAGTGTGGCAGTGACCCTGAATTCTCAGATTCTCAGAGTATAAAGTCAGGTCTAATCAAGTTAGAAAAGCTTCTAGTATAGCTCTGGCAACAGCCTATCATCTAAGGACCAGTCTAGTTCAGCTTGGAAAATCTCATCACCAGAGCATAGACACCACCAGGTCATTACATTTTTAACTAGAACAACTCATTAAACTATCCCTTAAGGTGTGGAGAGACTGTAATCTACACCTATAGTAGGAGTACCCATGCCAGTGAAGCCACAGTAACTCTGAAATACCAATATTGAAAAAGTGAAGATTTTAAGCAATAATAATAGCATCATAGGATTGTACACACTTCATTCCAAATGGAAAACTACTCTCATTTCCTCCATTATGTCTTCACCTTATGTTCTTGGTGTTCCCGTCTGGGTCTGTAGCATTATATCTTCCCAACTGGGTCCCAGGTTTGGCACCATCAACCTCTTGAGCAATAAAATTAGGAGGATGGAATTGAGGAGGGTCATTGATATCAATAATCTCCACAGTCACAGTTGCAGTGCTGGACATTATGGTTTCATGACCAAGTCGGTCTTTTTCACATGAAGAAAATGGTTCTTCATTTTCAACTACAATAACAAGTTTTCTCTTTGGCACATTTTCATAATCCAAAGGCTGTCAATTGCAAACAGAAAACTTCATTAGCAAATGTTACTTGTTGCTGACATGAAACAGGGACCTTGTGATCTTTGCTCTCTTTATATTACAGAATCAAAGAATCTCAGGCATAAATGGCCCTCAGAAATCAACTAGGACAATACATATTTGAAAAATATCCCCTAATACAATATTCCCAACAAGTACTTATTTAACCTTGGTTTACAGGTCTCCTACTAATGGGAAATTCACTATCTTAGGAAGGAACTCTTATACTTATGTATTTATTCATTTAGTTATATGTTTATTAATTTACCTATTCATTCATCTATCTGCTTTTTTAGTTGTGGTATTCTAAATATGACAAACACTAACAAACATTAATCTCTATTTCTATATGAAAAGAACAGGGTTGCATATGAAACCATGGCTCGTGTTCTATATAGCTATTTTCAAAAGTATATACTCAGTTTAATGTTCCAAAACTGCCTTACTTGTCTATTTCCCTCTACACCTTCTTCTGTGATCTTTTAAGCATTTTCTTTTCATGCTTGATGGACACACTTCAATTCCTTTTTTTTTTTTTTTTTTGCTTCATTATCAATAGCCACCTCTCTCCCCACCAATTCTCACACGGTCTTCCTCCTCCCCACCTCACCTGCAAAACCCTTCCCTTATTGTAAGTTATCATAGTCAAGGAAAAGAAATCATATACTGGCCATGTCCAAAAATACAGGTCTCATTCTGTACCTCTAGTGAATCACATCTCTGTCAAATGGTAGGAAACAGGCATCAGTTATCACTGAGGGGCAGGGTATCCTAGTAGATAGCATGCTAGACTGGAAAACAGGAAGACCTAGGTAAAATCCCTACTCCAGACACTTAATAGAAGTATGACCTTGGGTAAGTCACTTCAACTTTCTAGGACCCAGTGCGTTCATCAATAAAATGAGGCAGTTACTTCTAAGGTCCCTTTCAGCACAATCTACAATACTATGATCAGTCTTCAGGAGTCATGATTTGTTCTTGCAGTCATCCAAGTTCTTTTTTTATTATTTATTTCATCAAATGCTTCATTAACTCCTAGTTTATATCATTCATTTCCGCAAGGTTTTGAGTTACAAATTTTCTCCCCATTCCCCCCACCACCACCCAAAAATAGCAATCCCACTGGATATCCCCTCCTCCAATCTGCTCTCTCCCATATCTTCTCCCATACCACCTCTGACTTTCCAGTAAGGCATGGTGGATCTTTATGCCCCATTGCCTGTATATCTTATTTCCCAGTTACAAGTAAAATAATATTAATAATAGTATATAAATAAATATATGTATATATATATATATTAAACATTTTATTTTAAAGCTTTGAATTACAGATTCATTCCTTTCCTCCCTTGTCACACACCTTTACTGGGAACATAAGTAATTCAATATAGGTTGTACATGTGTAGCTATGCAAAACATTTCCATAGTGATATATGGTAAAAGACTGATTATATTTTCCTCCCTCCCATCCCACCTCCCACTTGTTCTATTCTCTACTTTGATCCTGTCCGTTTTCAAAAGTGGGTGCTTCCAACTTCCCTCTCCCCCAGCCTGCCCTCCCTTCCATCATCCCCCCTCTCATCCCCTTCCCCCCTACTCTTCTGGTGGGTAAGATACCCTATTTAGTGTGTATGTCATTCCCTCCCTAAGCCAAATTCAATGAGAATGAGGTTGACCCATTCCCTTTTGCTTTGCTGTTCTTCCCCTCCATTGTAACCATTTTCCCTTGCCTCTTCTATATAAGATAGTTTACCCCATTCTGTCTCTCCCCATCTCCTCTCATTATATTCCTCTCTCACCTATTAATTTTACCTTTTAAATATCATCCCTCCCTATTAAATTGGTCCTGTGCCCTCTATGTATGCCTGTACACATATATACACACATTCACATGTATTCATATGCCCATATATCCTCCTATATAGACATATATATGTATGTATGTGTGTGCATGTACATATATGTACATATATATGTACACACACATTTCTATTCCCTTCAACTATTCTCACACTGAGAAAAGTTTAATAAGTTAAAATTATCATTCTTCCATGTAGGGATGTAAATAGTTCAACTTTGGTAACTTCCTTATGATTTCTTTTCCCTGTTTACCTTCTCATGCTTCTCTTGCTTCTTGTATATTAATGTCAGATTTTCTATTCAACTCTCATTTTTTTCATCAAGAATGCTTGAAAGTCCTCTATTCCACTGAATGACCATATTTTCCCATGAAACTGATACTCAGTTTTGCTGGGTAGGTGATTCTTGGTTTTAATCCCAGCTCCTTTGACCCCCAGAATATCATATTCCAAGCCCTGTGATCCCTCATTGTAGAAGCTGCCCAATCCTGTGTTATCCTGATTGTGTTTCCACAATATTCAAATTATTTCTTCCTGGCTGCTTGTAATATTTTTTCCTTGATCTGGGAATTCCGGAACCTGGCCATAATATTCCTAGGAGTTTTCTTTTGGGGATCTTTTTCAGAAGGTGATTGGTGGATTATTTCAATCCCTATTCTGCCCTCTGGTTCTAAAACATCAAGGCAATTTTCCTTGAGAATTTCTTGAAGGATGATTTCTAGGTTCTTTTTTTTGATCATGGCTTTCAGGTAGTCAAATAATTTTTAAATGATCTCTCCTGGATCTTTTTTCTAGGTCAGTGGTTTTTCCAATGAGATATTTCACATTGCCTTCTATTTTTTCATTTGTTTGTATCTGTTTAATAGTATCTTGATTTTTCACAAGGTCACTAGCTTCCATTTGCTCCAATCTAATTGTGAAGGAATGATTCTCTTCAGTGAGCTTTTGAGACTCATTTTCCATCTGGCAAATTTGGCTTTTAATGGCATTCTTCTCCTCATTGCCTTTTTGAGCCTCTTTTGCCATTTGAGTTAGTCTATTTTTTAAGGTGTTATTTTCTTCAGTCAGGTTGTTGACTCTCATTTCATAATTTTCTTGCATTGTTCTCATTTCTCTTCCAAATTTTTCCTCTACTTCTCTCATTTGGTTTTCAAAATCCTTTTTAAGTTCCTCTATGGCCTGTAACCAGCTCGTAATTTACTTTGAAGCTTTTGGTGTAGGAGTTCTGACTTAGCTGTCTTCCTCCTGTTCCAAGCTTTGATTCTTTTTGTCCCCAAAATAGGAGTGTAAAGTTGAGTTGCTCTGCTTGCTTTGCTTCCCTCATTTACTCATGTTGCCACTTAATAACTTGACTTTTGGGCTTTTTGCTACAGTAGGACTCTGCTACCAGACAGGGTAGGCTTGCCCCAATCTCTGAGGTTTTCTCAGCTTCTGAAGGTATTAGCTGAGTGCCCTCTCTGAAGCCTCTGCACACTAGGGTGAGCTGGTCACACACTCCAGGACCTCTACCCTAGACTGCAGTCCAGATCCAAGCAGGTTAAAGCAAGAGCAATTACCCCTCAGAATGGTTGCTTGGTTCCCCTACAATCTGCAGGCCAGGAGCTGAAGCTGCCACGTGGTGGTGGCAGCTGCACAGCCATGGGACCTCAGCGGCTTCTCCCTCCAGGGGATAAAGGCCGACCGCACTCCCAAACTACCGGATCCCGAAGTCTACACTTCACTGACCTCTCACTTTGTCCTTAGCATCTATGTATGTGTTGATAATTCTGGAAACCACCACAACTGCTGGTCATCTGGAGTCCCTCCAGTTGGTGCTGGCTGTAGCCATCTTGAGGCTAAAACCTCGGGCTTGCACAGGGCTGGGCTTGGCTCCCAGAGTACTCTGATGGCCACTTCTTGCCAGCCTGCTGGGCTGTCCTCAGCAGGAAGTTAGCTTCTCCATGTCATTCTGTGGGTTCTGTCCAGTGATCCAGGTTCTGAAGGCAGCTCTAATTGTTAGAAATTTCCCCAAAAATTGAGCAGAAATCTGCCCCTCTGCATTTCATTCTCTTGGACTTAAGTTCTACCTTTCGGAGGCAAACAGAATAAATTTAATTTCTCTTCTATGTGTCAGCCCTTCAATTTCTTAAAGAAGACTATCGTATTCTGTCCTATCTCCACAAGTCTTCTCCAAGCTAAGCAGCTCCAGTTTCTTTAACCAATCCCCATATGGCACACTTACATTGTCTTTTACAAGAAAGTCTTCAGCCCATTCTCAAATCATTTATGGGTTTTTTTGTCTTTTCATGATTAAATAAAACCACCACCAATCAAAATAGAAAAATGCAACCAAAATCAAAATGATGAAAAATTAATGTAAGAAGCTAGGTTGTAAAATCAGGGGAATTTTGGGAAAATACATTTTTAACACAGTTGCTTAATATACAAAGTGATTTAATGTGGTGGAGGTGAAGAAGGCATAGACACAAAGGAAACAAATATCTTAACAGCTAAAAATGTATAATGTGATGAAGATAAGAGAAACATGCCAAGCCTGAGAATTTTCTTTCTAAGATTTCAAACCTTCTAAGTTATCCTGGCCAGGTACAGGGATCCTGGTTGAGTACAAATATTGGCCAAACAGAGACAATGTTGGCTTAGAGCACTACAACACACAATTTACTAATTCAGCTTGGAAAAAGACTAGATAGGTGAAAATTATCAATAACTTCATGAAAGGTTACTCCCAATCACTTTGTTCTTTGTTCTGGAAGAGCACCAAGGACAATGGGGGGGGCGGAGTGATATCTCCATTTGCAAGTGACCTGGATTTAAGTAAGACCAGGGTATATGCAAAGTCATCAGTCTCAGGGCTCTCCTCCTGAGTCACCAGAGTCTAGTGGTAAGATATGGATCAGGGCAATTGGCGATGACCCTGGATACATGAGGACACTCTAGACTTTTTAAGTTAAAGTCCAAATCACTAATGATAAAATGGACACAAATTAAACCAACTGATCTTTCACTGTGGTACAAAGCACTAAATTTGGCTTCAAAGGATGGGGGTTCAAATTCTTCCTATGTTACTGCCTGAGTGACTGTGGGCAAGTCACTTAACCTCTTTAGGCTTCAACCTCCTTGTCTATATAATGAGGAGGTTGGACTAGATGGTGTCAAAGGTCCCTTTCAGAATCAGATCTATGACTATAATTTTATATCCATTGAAGTATTTAAAAATTACACAAGACACAAATTACTATTTGTTATAGGAGGATATGGAAAATCCAACACACTAATATGCTATTTGTGAGGCTGCAGATTGATACAAACTTCTAGAAAAAAAATGAATTATACTATAAAATGTACACTCCCTTTGACTTAATAATATCATTATTAGGCATATAACTCTGAGGAGGTAAAAGTCAACAGAAAAAGTTTTCAAAGCCATCTCTTAATAACAAAGACCTGGAAATAAATGGGCAAATGGCTGGACAGATTTTGATATATGAATGTTATGGGATTTATTTCACCATAAAAGAGGGCAATTATGAAGAATCCAGGGAAACTTGAGATGATCAGAGAATCTATTAGGATATATCTGGATAGAGCAGCTTGGCCCTGACTTTACCTTGATGACATTTAAAATTCCTTCATTGGTTCCACGATCTGTCACAATATTGAAGTGTCCTTCTTCATTACCATGAAGTATTTTGTATTTTACTCTCCAGGAAGGTGTGAATGGAGAATCATGATCTTGTACTGGGAGCCTTACAACATCCTGTTGTATTTGGCCTTCAGAAATCTGTATTTTATACTGAAAGGAGCAATCATCACTTACTTCAGTGCCACTGAGACCAAGAAAACTTCTATCATTTTCTTTTTTTTTTTTTTTTTACCTAGATTAGCTAACTCAGAATCCTGGGCACATCTCTTTACTGAAATTTCTAAAAGAATTTGAAATCCTAATCATTTGGAAGAATAATAACCAATGATAATAACACATATTTTCTGTCTGCTATTTGGACTATAAAAGCAAAATAATTTTTTAAAACATTCTCTTGAACCCGCATTTTCCTCATATTGCAAAATATTCCATTAAATTTTTTTATTAACGTGCTGGAAAGTAAGGACTATGCCATCCTATAAAAATACTGGCAATTTCCTAAAAGACTAAAGGAGAAGCACCCTAGAGTAATGGAAAATGTATTAGGGAGTCAGGAAATCTGAGTCCAAAGTCTTGTTCTAATATTTATATGCTATGTGACTTTGGACAAGTCATGTGCCTCTTTAAGTATCAGTTTATCTGTAAAATGGGAAAAATCTTCTTTGTACTACCCACCTTATAAGGTTTTTGGTACCATATAAATGTGAATCATAATGACTACACAGATTCAGAAAACAATTTTATGTTACAATAAGCCTTGAAATAACTGGTTATTCAATAATCTTAGAAACATTTTGGTGCCTTCAAACTAAAACCACAAAAGAGCAGAATCCTGTTTTCTGGGTTTATTTGTCAAAGATCTTTACCAAGTCAGGCAAAAAAAGAGGCTCAAAAATAGTACCTTTCACTATCACAATCAAGACTGTTATGAGTTTGTTTTTATTTTTTGTTTTCAATCATTTAACTTTGATTTGGAAAAGAAAAGGAAAATA
Source organism: Petaurus breviceps papuanus (assembly GCF_028583685.1). Lineage (NCBI taxonomy): Eukaryota > Metazoa > Chordata > Mammalia > Diprotodontia > Petauridae > Petaurus > Petaurus breviceps. Next base: position 16,499,912 of record NW_027187360.1, on the reverse strand, counting down.
AAATTGTTTTAAAAATACTCAATTATTTTGGGAAATATTTTCTTGTAATCCTACACAAAAATTTGGAAATATAGACTAAATGCTTGCTATTCCCTTAATTCATCTAAAAGTAAATCATGCACACTCAAAATAATACATTCATGTTGGTCAAGAATAATGATTCCCAGTCTTTTCTCACTTGTGACATGCTATCATTTGGGGTATTATTTCCTGACATCCAAATAACACTTCTTCAGTAACCCCCTCTCCATAATATAATGAAATTAAATTAAAACCAACCTGATCTTACAAATTTCATGACACCTCCCACCCCATCAAGACAATGGAGACATCCTGTGATGATGCAAACTAGAGACCAGATCTCACTGGTCTTTTTGATGATTAAAAAAGAGAAGTTAGCCATTGGACTTACATTTCCCTTAGTAAATGTAGGCATGTGGTTGTTTCCATCTTCAACTGCTATGTAAAGAGTAGCAGTGGATGACAAGGGTGGCTCTCCATGGTCATTTGCTCTAATCAGTAATTTGAACAAGACGGCAGCCTGTGCATGGGGGGATAAAAGTTAGCTTCCCCAACATATGGCAAGAAAACAAATCAACTGCCTGGGTTGCTTAACTTTCATTTCCAATTGTTTTTTAATAGCCCCTCCAATGTTTCATGGTGGCATGGATGTGGGATCTTGTAGGTTATGCCTAAAGCAGCTCTGGCAGATCTTATTAAACTGGGATAAGTTATTGGGCCAAGTCCAGCAACAGACTCTGAATCTAATGCCCAAGTACCAGTCTAGCCAGGTTCAGAGAGGTTCAACAACCTTTTACTGACAGGTAATAAAATTTATTGAGGACTACTACAATTCATGAATAATGTTTAATTATGGAAAGATTTTATTTTTATGGGCTGGACAAGCATTCATTTCAATGAAACCCTAGATCTTTTGAAATATTTTTGTAGGATTGTACAATTCAGCAGTAGAAAAGACCTTTGACATCACCTTTCTAGCTCTCTCATTTTAAAGATGATGAAATTGAGACCCAGAGAAAAGTAACTTTCTTAAGAGTCATATAAACAGTAGGTAAGCAAATCCAACCTTAAAATCCAGATTAAATAACATTTGTATGCATGTGTGCATATATATATGTATATACACACATATACGCATATATATACACACACTTGCTTCTATATGTATGCATGTTTGTGTGTGTGTGTATTTTAATCTTGGCTTTGCTTATCACTATTTTTATGAGCACCTAGGTGGCACAGTAGATATAGTGACAGGTCTGAAATCAGGAAAACTCATCCTCCTGAGTTCAAATCTGGCCTCAGAAACTTAGTAACTGTGTGACCCTGGGCAAGTCACTTAACTCTGCCTTACTTTCCTCATCTGTAAAATGAGCTGGAGAGGGAAATAGGAAACCACTCTAGTATCTTTGCTAAGAAAACCCCAGAGGGTCATGAAGAAACATGACTGAAACAACTGAACAACAATAACAACAAAAGGTCTTTTTATCTGATGAATCCCAAAATTCTACAAAATATATTTCAAAAGCTCTAGGGTTTCACTTGAATGGATGCTTGCTTCACCCATGTAGATCACAATCCTCCCACAATGTACATGTGGATATAAAGTAAAGAAGATACAGTCTCCATAAAGGAAGATAAAGAGTACTAATCTGTTTTTCCATGTAATTGGGGAAAAATAAAATATTAAGAATGTAAAAAATGATATTTCCACTGATAAAAAAATGTAAAAGCCTTCAGTGTATGTCTGCACCAAATATACAGTTCAGGTGTAAGTAGCTTAAGAAAGACACCATTACAGCTATCTATGTTTGAGTGTTCATTATCTACTAGATTGTAAACTCTTTGAGGGCAAGCACCTGACACAGTGCTCTGAACACAGCATCATTTACTAAACACAAGATGAATGGAAAAAAAAAGATACACCTACACACTTAGAAGTCATGTATAATAATCATATGTAAGAGAAAGAATTCAAGCTTTAAAAATTAAAAAAAATTATGACCTCATAATCTAAGCATCGGGAGACATGAATTTCTCCACTACTGTGATCAATGTAAAACCTATTTCCATTTATCAATGGCACTTGTGAAACAAGGGAATAGGAGACTTCAGAATTGGGAGTTTGCTCTTTATCTAAATCGACTGCCACCACTTGAAAGATGGGATTATCTAGAAGGAAAGAAAAAAATCAGTTGTTACAATAAATTAAATAAATTAAATAAATAAATTCCATGGTATAATTTGGATTTATTTTAATTAGGCTGTTAGTGACCATCAAGAGACCTAAATGCTAATGAAATGTTTTCCAGGTCATGTTACTGTTAGTAAAAATTTAGCTTAAGGACCAGAAAGAGTCAGAATAGGAAACATTAGGCTTATAATTAAGAACTGAACAAGAAAATATATGCCTGAAACCACTCAGCAGCATATCCCTTCCCACTCTTCATCTATCCTGTTTCACTGTACAAAGTAAAGAAGTCTCCATAAAGGAAGTTAAAAAGTACTAATCTGTTTTTACATGCAACGGGGGAAAAATGAAATATTAATGTAAAAATGATATTTCCACTGATAAAAAAGATGGAATATGAATCTCACCCAGATTGTGGTTATTTTTGATAGTGATGTTAAATTCTTCCTCAGCAAACTGTGGTGCATTATCATTGATATCAGCAACTTTGACAGTGAAAAATAAACAATTATCCACAATCTTCTGAGTTGAACTGTGAGCAACATCAAAGCGTATCTGGAAAACAGTGGTCAACATGAATGTCAAGAACAATTATTTAGGGGTAAAGGAACATTACTATATTATCTTTTATGGTTTGTTATTATTTTTTAAAAATGTTATAACATTGTTATATCTTCTCCACTAGTATCTCAAATGAGTCATCCTCATAAATACCCCATAGCCTCATGCACTTAGACCATATCCTGGTTACAATTCAATTGATGCAGAAAAGATCCTAGTAAGTTCAATTTCAATATGCTTCTCCATGTTATGTAATTGATACAAGCCCACAAAGACTTAAATCAGCAAGGAACAATTTCTGGCATTGTCTAGTGAAAGGCAATGCTTTAGATGGAGAGATTTGAGACTCTCTCCCCATGAGGACAATACATTGCCTATGACTATGGGCTTTGGTTCTTTGCCTCGGCATTTGTTCTTTTATTTTAGGTGAAGGATGTTAGAGGTTCCAACTTTGTGAATTTCAAAAGGTCAAAAGAATAAGCCAGCTGAGGTACACCAGGCAAAACTAGGCTGAACTTTGCAGGCAGCTGAGCATCAGTGTCCCAAGAAGCAGGCAGTGATCTTGTGACCCAGCATAGCAGTAGCACTTAACTGGCTGCAAGGCCACATTTGAAAAGGAACCTGGTGAGACCAGTTCTTTGTGGAAATTGCATTAAATATGAGAGTTCTCTTCCTGGAGACTGAACTGATAGAAGGGGAGGAGTGTCCTCACAGTTGGGGGGAGGGCGATTTGTATTTCTGTTTTTATTACATTTTCGCATTTTTAAGGTAAACATCCATTTGTAAAAGCTAACTGATATTAATTGGTTTAATGCAAATATGGCACTAATCACTGTTTCCTAATAATGGAGGAAAAGAGCCCCCTAATGGGGTATCAATATGATAGTAGTAGAGAAGAGATACCCCAACCGCCATAACCCTGAAAGGATGACGTAAGCAGCCTCGTGAGCTCTAAGAGTATTTGCTATGCTTGAATGAATTGATTTATAAAATACCTTGCTTCACAATGCTGTCTCTCCAAAGGGAGATTTGCCTACCAAAGAACATTACCTACAAGGGAACTACTCTTTGTAAATATTCTTCAGGGGAATTGGTGGGGAAAAAGTAAGCCAGAATTGGTAAGGCCTGAGACAAAACAAGGGAATAAGGGGTTGAGAAAGGGAGACGGAGAGTTGTGTTGACAAAGCGCAAGAGCAGAAAGAGAAAGCCACTTGAAGTCATGGATAGGGGCAGGAGTCACAAATATGGCATGAGGAATAATGGAGCAATCAGGATTTAGAGCTGAAAGTGACTTTGGACATCACCTAATCCAACCTTTTCTTTTTAAGAAACTAAGAACCAGATAGGATAGATCATATGATCATAACAATCATCTAATTCAATTCCCCCATTTTTCATGAAGAAACTGAGGTAAGTGCACTTAAGAACTTGCCCCAGGTCACACAGGTTGGAAATGTCAGAACCAAGATCATAATCCATGTTTTCTGACTCCAGACCCAACTTTCTACTACATCTGCTGACCTTCCCACAATTACAAAGCTAGTGATGATGCCCAGACCCAAACCCAGGTCCTCTGATTCCTAGTCCAATATTCTTTCCACTACAATACATTGCCTCTTTACAAATCAAGCCCTGGAAGATATTCTAAGGATTAAAAGATATCCAGGTTGTGGTTAGTGCCCAATAATCCAAATATATTGTAGAAGGTTAGAGCTAAAGGGGACCTTACAGATCATCTAATCATGAATCTTGTTGTTGGAAGTTATCTTAGAAAGTACCTAGTCCAACCTGTACCTGACCAAGAACCTCCTTTACTGTAACATTATCAACAAGTGGCTATCTAACTTTTGTTTCACCAGGAGTGAAGAAGAATAAGTTACCTTCCATTTAATTTTTGGTTAGTTTTAATTGTTGAGAAGTTTGTCTTTACTAAAGTTTAAATCAGTCTCTCTTCAGCTCCCATACATTTATATCTAATTTTGCCCTCTGGAACTGAGTAGAAGTATAATTCCTCTTCCACATGACAGCTCCTCAAATAACTAAAGAAAGATATTCCTAAGTCTTTTTTTCTCCAGGGTAAACAATCCCATATCTGATCCTACCATAGCAGAATCATGGAGTCTTCAATAGCCTTGGGGCCCTTCTCTGGATGTTTTTCAACTCTTCAATGACCTCCATGATATGGTATCCAAAACCAAAAATAATACACTTGATGTAGGTTGGTCAGATTAGCCTTTTATCCCAAAGAGACAAAGGGCAAGGAAGGAAACACAGAATTAGCTAGCACAATAAATAAATGGCCATGATAGCTGACACAACAGGAATTCAACCAACCCCTTTACTCATCCTTATCTGGTCTACTTGTAATTGGCATATTCTTAGACTCATGGAATTTTGAAGGGGATAGATTTTCAGAGTACATTAATGTATTCCATACCTGATTCATATTAAACCACTGGATGTTCAGTCTTTTTGCTTTTAGAACTCTAGTCTGTTTGAAGCATTTCAGGGCCTATTCATCCTGGATTAGTGCATTTCAAGTTTTTAACTCCCTTTTTCCCACTGAGTAAAGAACAATTCTGGCCTTAATGACCTTAGGCTACTCAGTGGTTTTTCTCCAAGGTTGTCATTATTGTATAGTCATTTTTCATGACTAGCTCAAGTTCGAGACTTGAAGCGGCTATGAAGCGGCACGTTTCCTTGTTTCCTTCTGTGTAAGTGTTCCACCAATGGTTTGTAGGCTATTAATCAATGCTGTAATTTGATTGGAGGTGGCATGACTGTGGCTCTTTTCCTTGATATACTGAACAAGACTAGAGAAACTATAGATATGGCCTAGCAGAGGAACAGTATAGTAGGAATACCATTAGCATCATTCTATACACTGCATCACTTAATACAGCCAAAAATCAGATCAGGATTTTTGGTTGCCATGTTGCACTGCTGACTCATGTTGACCTTTTCCAGATCTTTCATTGTTGACCTTTTCCAGCTCCTTCATTGTTGACCTTTTCCAGGTGCTTCATTTTATGCAGAATGAAAGCGAGGTTCATGGAGTCAAATTATACCAAGGAATCACGAAAATATCTTTCACAGAGAATAATAGAAAATAGCTACTGAGCAGCAGAACTGGGACTAGAAACCTCTGTTCTTGACCCCAATCCAACAAACTTTCTACTACACTTCAATGATTATGCTAAGTGACTCAATCTCTGACATTATAAGAGAAGGTCTACTAACCAATGTGATTATTTGCTTGCTGTTGTTGTGAAGTCATTTTTCAGCCATATCTAATTCTTTGTGACCCCATTTTAGGGTTTTCCTGGCAAAGATACTGGAATGATTTGCCATTTCTTTCTCCAGCTCATTTTATAGATGAAGAACTCAGGCAAACAGGGTTAAGTGACTTGCCCAGGGTCACACAGCTAGTATCTGAGGTCAGACTTGAACTCAGGAGAATGAGTCTTCCTGAATTCAAGCCCAGTGCTCTCTATCCACTGTACCACCTAATTGCCCACAGTGTGATTAACCACGTTCCAAATTTTGGAATTTATAAGTGGCTCCAACACTTACCAATTGTGTAACCATGGACAAATTACTTAACCTTTCTGACCTTCATTTTCAACATCTGTAAAATGGGAATACTATTTACTATCATTGCCATCATTGCCTACCTCACAAGACTTTTGTGAGGAAAGTATTTTGTAAATATTGAAATGCCATAGTGGGCTGAACTAGATTAAAATATATATGGGAAGTATTTAACAGAATAAATAAAAATCCAATAAAACATAGATAATCCTAACTTATGGTTTTCTAAGTCAATATATGGCAATCAGGAGTCCATTTCTATTTGAGTTTGATACCACTGATGTAAATTATTACTATCATTTTATTATCATCATTGTCATCATTATCCTATGCATCACATAAACTCAGGCATGACAGGCATTTGGCTTTAGAATCTTTAGAAGACTTGGGTTAAATATTTAAAAAGATAAATATCCTTGAATAGGCAGTTTTCAGAGGAAGAAACTTAAAATATCTATGAGTATATGAAAAAATGCTCTAAATCACTATTGATTAGAGAAATGCAAATCAAAACAACTCTGAGGTACCACATCTCACCAGTCAGATTGGCTAAGATGACTAAACAGGAAAATGAAAAATGCTGGAAAGGATGTAGAAAAATTGGAAGACGAATGCATTGTTGGTGGAGTTGTGAACTGATTATACCATTCTGGAGAGCAATCTGGAACTATGCCCAAAGGGTTATAAATAAGTGAATACCCTTCAACCCAGCAATACCATTTCTAGAGTTGTATCCCCAAAAGATCATAGAAGTGGGAAAAGGACCCCTATGTACAAAATTATTTATAGCAGCTCTTTTTGTGGTGGCAAAGTATTGGAAATCAAGGGGATGTGCATTAATTGGGGAATGGCTAAACAAGTTGTGGTATATGAATGTAATGGAATACTATTGTGCTATAAGAAATGAGGAACAGACAGACTTCATAATAACTTGAAGAGACTTATATAAACTGATGTTGAGTGAGAAGAGCAGAACCAGGAGAAATTTGTACAAAATTACAGACACATCGTATGTGATGACTAACTTTGATAGACTGGACTCCTCTCAGCAATGTAAGGTCCACTGCAAAGACAACTCCAAAAGACTCATGATGGAAAAAGATAGCCACATCCAGAGAAAGAACTACAGTCTGAATGCAGACTGAAGTAAACTACTTGTTCTCTCTTTTTTTTTGTTTGTTTTGTTTCTTCTTTCTCATTGTTCATTCCATTGGTTATAATCCTTTTTTACAACTTGACTAACATTTAATGTTAAGGTATTTGGAGATACTATATTTGATTGCATGCTGCCATGGGGGGAGGGGGGAGGTGAAGGAGGGGCAAAAATTTGAAACTCAAGGGACTGTGGAACTGAATGTTGTAAACTAAAAGTAAATAAATTTAAATTGAAAAAAGGATAAATATCCTATACCTTTCTGAAGAATCCTTTTTTTTTTATTTTTAAAGTTTTCTTATAACCAGATTTCCTTTAAAATACAACCATGTGCATATTTCCTTTCATGATTCATGAATATTCCCCCCAAAACACTGAAGTTCTGCACCTAAAACTATACTGTGTCCTTCCACCCAAAAAGGAGCATTTTAACATGTGATTTTTCACAATGATTTCATCAAGATAGGCACCAAACCAAACCAAGCTACAGCACAGGTCCAGGGACAGAGATAATACTAATTATCTTGACAAAGCTTCCAGGATTTGGGGGAACAAAGGGAAAGGGGAGACCAGAATAAAAAGAGAAGCCAAGAGATGCCTAGAAGGGCAAAACTTTGGGTCAGAAACTGATGGAGAATGGGGCAGGGGGTGGAATCCCAGATGAGGAAACTCACTGATGCAGTTAGGCACTTTCTTTGTAATTTAGATCAGAGTGTTGTTTAGGGCAATAAGAAATTAAGTGACTTCTTCAGGGTCACACATGTGTCAGAGGCAAGACTTGAAAACAGCCCTTGGCTCTGGCGCTAGTTTTTTATCCACTATGCTATGTTGTCTCTCATGATTGCATATTTTATTATTTTCCCTTGAAAATGGGATAGCTACATTCTAGACCAGTAATTTCCCTCAGGATATATGCTGGAAAAATGTGTTGAATTTCCACCAGGGCCCTAAAAGTCAGAGCAGATGTAGGAACAATCATGTTTATGCTCTGTAGAAGATTTTCTCTGTGTGTGGATGTGTTTTCTATGGTTGAAAAATTTATTTCCTAAAAGATGAGTTTTGTCCCTGAATAGAAATAGACACATGTCTCTGTCTGCCTTTACCTCTTAAATCTTTTAAGAGTTTTCAAGTTTGACTGGCTCTTTCTTAGGGGACTGAAGGAACAGGATGCTAGAACAGAAGATCCCACATTTGCATTCCATTACCCCTCAAAAGTCATCAAGAGTAGAATGTTTTTGAGAGGCAAGCCCGGAAGGCAGCAGATGCACAGAGGCAGGCCAGGAGGAGGCCTGATCAACTCGGGGGGCAAGTCGTCCCACCAAACACAAGGGCCATTACCAGGCCTATCATCAAAGGGCTGGGACCAGAAAGAGCAAGGTAAGAACCAAATGCAGGGCCCCTGTCCAGGACAGCAAATACTCCTGGGACTACCACTCCATAGCCCCGAAATTAAAAAAAAAAAAAAGCCCCTATCAGGACCTCCAAGAACCAGGATGGCAAAGTGAACCCCACCTGCTCCAATCCCCTCCTCTGACCCAGAAAACACAGTAACTATCACCCCAGGGCAAAACCCTCAATAGTAAAGACTTGGGAACCTTAGAGGAAGGGCGTGGCTAGGGCCCTGCCTCAAAATGGGTAGAAAGCAGACTACAAATACTCTGGAGTCCTACTATCCTCAGAGAGAGCAACCAAACTCAGAGGGAGACAATGTGGACTACACACCCACAGCTGAAACATCAAGAGGGAATTGGTCCCAAGCACAGAAAGCTCTCCTAGATGAGCTCAAAAGGAACTCTGAAAACCAAATGAGAGAGATAAAAGACAAAATTAATAATTCTTTTAAAATCAAAATAGCAGAATTAGAAAAACACTATAATGAAGAAAACAGCTTCTTAAAAAGAAAAGTGTATGATATGGAAAAGGAGCTCCAAAAACTAACCAAGGAAAATGATTTGATAAAAACTAGAATCAACCAAATTGAAACAAATAACTCTATGAAGAACCAAGAATTAGTCAAACAAAACAACAATAATGAAAAATAAGAGAAAGAGATAAAATATCTCAATGGAAAAATAACTGACCTGAAAAACAGATCCAGGAGAGATAATTTGAGAATCATAGGCCTACCAGAAAATCATCATAAAAAAATGAGCCTGGACAACATTCTCCAAGAGCTCATTAAGAAAAATTGCCCTGAGATGCTAGAACCTGAGGGTAAAATAGAAATCAAGAGAATCCACGGGACCCCCCCTGAAAGAGATCCCAAACTGAAAAGTCCTCGAAATGTTGTGGCCAAACTCAAGAACTACCAGGTAAAAGAGAAAATACTTCAAGTGGCCAGAAAGAAACAATTCAAATATTGAGGAACCACAGTGAGGATCGCACAGGATTTGGCAGCCTTTACACTGAAAGATCAGAGGCAGTGGAATACAATTTTCCGGAAAGCAAAAGAGCTCAGGTTACAACCAAGGATCACCTACCCAGTGAGACTGAGCATATTCTTCCAGGCAAGGAGATGGTCATTCAATGATAAAACAGATTTCCAGACCTTCCTGATGAAAAAGCCAGAGCTCAATGGAAAATTCAACCTCCAATTACAAGATGCAAGAGTGACATAGAAAGGTAAACAAGGAAAATACACACACACACACACACACACTGTTATTTAATAAGAACAAACTGTTTATAGACAAGTAGAGGGTATGAGTATAAAATACACAAAATGATGATTTAAAAAATCTTTTAAAGGGCTACAAAGGGACTGCAATGGAAGAAGAGGAAGGAATGAAGTGGAAAAGGGTAAATTATGCCCCACAAAGAGACATAAAAACAGAGACAAAAAAGCAGAGGAAAAGAAGGGAGGGAGATGAGTATTATATGAACTTTTCCCTCATTGGTTCTGGTGCAAGGAGGGAATAACAACCAGTTAAGCATAGGACTCTATGAAGAAAAGACACAAAATGTATCATATTAGAGAGAAAGAGGGGAGGGAGAGGAGCTTCGCATGAGATTTGTTCCTGTCACTCTTGGTGCAAAGAAGAAATAACATACTTAAGTATAAAAATATCCTACAGGCAGTAGGAGGGGGAAAGGAAAGGGGGGGGGTGGTTAGTAGGGAGGAAAGAAGTAAAGGAAGGGGAGGAAAAGGGAGGGGGGCTCATAAGGGAATACTGAGAGAGGCGGTGGCCAAAAGAAAAACTATTAAGGAGGGGAAGGGAGAAGGGGAGAAAAAATATAAGCATTAACAGGGGAGGGAATAGGATGGAGGGAAAGAAACAGATAATAATCATAACTGTATATTTCCAATGTATATATTTCCAATGAAATTAAACAGCAAGAGACAGAAAGAGAAATCCCATTTAAAGTTACTGTAGACATTATAAAATATTTGGGAATCTACCTGCTAAAACAAACCCAGGACCTATATGATTACAACTACAAAACACTTTTCACACAAATTAAGTCAGATCTAACTAATTGAAAAAATATCAATTGCTCGTGGCTGGGTCGAGCTAATATAATAAAAATGACAATTTTAAATTAAATTATATATTTAGTGCCATCCCAATCAATTTACCAAAAATCTACTTTATAGAACTAGAAAAAATAGTAACAAAATTCATTTGGAAGAATAAACGGTCCAGAATATCAAGGGAATTAATGAAAAGGAATGCTAGGGAAGGTAGACTAGCTATACTAGATTTCAATGTATTTATAAAGCAGCAGTCATCAAAACTACTTGGTACTGGCTGAGGAATAGAGGAGTGGATCAATGGAATAGATTAGACACACGAGATTCAGCAGTCAATGACTATAGTAATCTATTGTTTGATAAACCTAAAGACCCCAGTTTTGGGGATAAGAACCCACTATTTGACAAAAACTGCTGGGAAAACTGGAATATAGTATGGCAGAAACTGGGTATAGACCATTACCTAACACCATATACTAAAATCAAGTCTAAATGGGTGCATGATCTAGGTATAAAGGTTGATACTGTAAGCAATCTTGGAAAACAAGGTATAGTTTACCTGTCAGATTTGTGGAGAGGGAAAGACTTTATGACTAAACAAGAATTAGAGAGCATCATAAAATGCAAAATGGATAATTTTGATTACATTAAATTGAAAAGCTTCTGTACAAACAAAGCCAATGTAACCAAGATTAAGAGGGAAGTGGGAAATTGGGAAAGAATTTTTACAACCTATGTCTCTGATAAAAGACTCATTTCTAAAATATACAGAGAATTGAACCAAATCTATAGGAATACAAGTCATTCCCCAACTGATAAATGGTCAAAGGATATGAACAGGCAGTTTTCAGAGAAAGAAATTAAAGATATCTATAAGCACATGAAGAAATGCTCTAAATCACTATTGATTAGAGAAATGCAAATCAAAACAACTTTGAGGTACCACATCTCACCAGTCAGATTGGCTAAGATGACAAAACAGGAAAATGACAAATGCTGGAGAGGATGTGGACAAATTGGAATACCAGTGCATTGCTGGTGGAGTTGTGAACTGATCCAACCATTCTGGAAAGCAATCTGGAATTATGCCCAAAGGGCTATAAATAATTTCATACCCTTTGACCCAGCAATACCACTTCTAGGTTTGTATCCCAAAGAGATCATAGAAGTGGGAAAAAGACCCATATGCACAAAAATATTTATAGCAGCTCTTTTTGTGGTAGCAAAGAATTGGAAATTAAGGGGGTACCCATCAATTGGGGAATGGCTGAACAAGTTGTAGTATATGCATGTTATGGAATACTATTGTGCAATAAGAAATGAGGAGCAGATGGACTTCATATTTACCTGGAGAGGCTTATACGAACTGATGCTGAGTGAGAAGAGTAGAACCTGGAGGAATTTGTACACAATTACAGACACGACGTATGTGTGACGACCAATTTTGACAAACTGGACTCTTCTCAGCAATCCAGAGCCATAAGTCAAACCCAAAAGACTGATGATGGAGAGAGATGTTTACATCCAGAGAAAGAACTGCGATTGAACCCAGATTGAAGCAAACTACCTGCCCTTTTTTCGTTTTCTTGTTTGGTTTTGTCTCCTCTTTCCCATTCTTCATTCCATCTGATACAATCCTTCTTTATAACCTGACTAATGCCTAATGTGAAAGTATTTGCAGACACTATATTTGATTGTATGCCACCATGGAGGGGGGGAGGCAGAGAAAATTTGAAACTCAAGGAATTGTGGTAATGAATCTTGTAAGCTAAAAGTAAACAAATTAATAAAGACCAAAAAAAAAAAAGAGTAGAATGTTTACTCTTGTTACTCATCTATACCTTACCAGGAACAATAGCATAGGTTGTTTAAAAACTACCCTGATTGTACAAGAGTCTAAACTGAAACATTCAACTTTCTCCTGAGCCATTACGCAGTAAGCTATTTTTTTTTTTTATGTAGCACTTACTGTTGGCACTACTGATCCAATTCTTATCTTCTGAAAAGAAAGGGTCTTCTATTACAGTGTAGAAAGGAACCCAAGAGAGACTTAATGTTAAAGAGAAGTGGTGTGTCACAGAGAAAAGAGGACTGACTTTGAACACCTGGGTTTGTACTTTTGACACCGCCTATCTGTGTGACTTTAGGCAAGTCATAACCTTCCTGGGACTCAGTTTCCTCATCTGTAAAATGAACAATTTGGACTACATGGCTTCTGAGGTCCCCTCTAGTTTTAGGTCTATGATCCTATAATTATAATAGCTTGTTTTAGATAGCATTTTGAGGTTTGCAAAGCATTTTACAAGGATTCTCTTATTCGAACCTCAAAACAATGTTGAGAGGTAAGGTACTAAAGACATTCTTAGCCCCTTCTATTGATGAGGGAAACTGAGGCTTAGGACATGTAAATGACCAGTCCATGGTCACAAAACTCAAATATCACAAACAGGATTTTATTTCTTTTGGGTTAAATGAAAACAAAATTCCCAAAAAACTTTTATTGGATATATCCTCTATGCAAGGAATTGTCATACTAGCTCTTTCCTGAACTTGACATTCCATTTTCCATTCTTGCCATTTTCAATGGCCTGACTCCAAACAGATCAAGCACAATGTCCACTATACACAATGCTTCTAACCCAACCTGAGGAAACTAAGGCTCAGACAGGTGAGGTGAATTGCACAAAAGTGGGTAAAGGGAAGAGCCAGGTCTAAAAGCAGGGTCTTCTGATACCTAGGCCAGAATTTTTCTGTTGCAGGACACTGCTCCCCTTGGCTATGCCATGCATCTTAATCTCCTTAACTCTACTATACCCTCACTGGGAACCATGCCTATGTCCTATTCTGTGTTTTATACGGATCTGTGTATCCCCTTTGCATCCACACAATTTAATTCAATAAACATTTATTAAGCACCTCCTATGTCTAAGGCATTGGGCTTACAAAGACCAAAACAAACCTGACCTTAAGGAACTGATGTTACACAAAGGAGAAATAAGACAATTTAGATACATTATAATTTTACATTAGATATAGGATAATCTGAGGAGGGAGAAAGCAGCAACAACTGGGAAAATCAAAGAAATTATGGGCAACTGAGCTGAGGCTTGAAAGAGGAAAGTTATCCCAAGAAGCAGTGATGATAAGGAAGTGCACTCTGTACATGGAGGACTATGGAAAATCACAGAATAGAAAATGGGATGTCAACGCTTATGTTCCAAAAATCCCTCCAGTTATTCTTGTTATCTAGGAGTCACCTTCATGGCTACTTGAAGTTTCTTCATGTTTTATCAGCTGTTTTGTCTGAAAAGGATCATAGGATGAAAGATTAAGAGCTGGAAGGGGTCTTAGATGTGGAGTCCAACGCCTTCATCTTGAAGATAAGGAAACTGAGCCCTAAAAATGTTGCCCAAGGTCTCACAGCTAGTAAGTGTCAAGAATAGAAAGGGAGGATATAGTGCCTTTACAGAAATAGATTTTTGTTTTAGGAGAATTTTTGCACATTGGGAAATAATAGATCCAGATCCTACCAATGCATGCAAAGGATATTTCCCACTTTGGAAAACTACCCTAACTCTTTAGGGACACGGAAGTAAGACATGGGGAATTATGATTCTGGAATGTTAAATTATATAGTTGGGGTTCTGAAAAGGTTAATACCCTTTCAAAGTGGACAATTTACTTCGAACACAAAGGAGAATCATGCGGGGTCCTGTAAAAACCTGAAACGTAAGGTTCTGTTCCACAGAAATAAAAATAAAAACCAACATGATCCTTGTTTGTTGAGTTTACAAAAGGCAAACTCTCTTCCAGATCTCCAGAGTTGCATGAATAGAGTTGTAGGTATTTCAGTAGTGACTCATTTGCTAAAACAATACAAAGTCAACAAACAAACAAACATATTCACACTTTGCAAAGGTGAACTTAGAAAACTAAAAGCTTCCTGGTCAACTTGGGACACTTGCCACTATAACTAGGATACATAGAGCCTCATATGAAATTTTTAAAAGAAAATGAGGAAGACACTAGCATAATTCATTGAAAAAGTGAACATCACAGAACAGCCTTTCAAATATGAGGCTAGGAATTATTCAAAAATTCCTTAATCCCCTTATCCAAATATAATCTATTGGCCTTCCACCTTTTCCTCTGCCTTCCTTTCCTAACCCAACTCTTCCATTGTACTGTGACCTCCAATCCTCTGACCCTTCAATCCTCTTCTAGGTCATTTCCCTGGCACTAACTACTCTCTCTTCTCCATCATGACCCCTTGGAGAATCAATTCAACTTTACACTATCTCCTTTCTCTAGTCCCTAAACACCCTTATCATTTCTGCTGATAGCACCCTGCCAAATCTTAGCCTTGGTTCACTCCCACTATCAGCTGCTTTTGCTCCTACACATGCTGTTGAACAAAAGGCATACAATTATTCTGACTAGATCCACTACAAATTTATGTTATGCAACCTCATCTGGGCCCTCATTGCTGTTAGCCAATTCTTATAGACCTGCCTCATCAACTCACTATCCCACTCACCACAGGGGCTCTTCTAAATCTTTTCATGCCTCGTCAAACCTTCCATCGCTCTTCCCCTCCCACTTTCTCAGCTGAGAA
The DNA here is from genome assembly GCF_028583685.1 of Petaurus breviceps papuanus. NCBI lineage: Eukaryota > Metazoa > Chordata > Mammalia > Diprotodontia > Petauridae > Petaurus > Petaurus breviceps. Next base: position 16,484,308 of record NW_027187360.1, on the reverse strand, counting down.
CCTTGCTTCATATTTTACAGAAAAAATTGAGACCAATTGCTACAAACTCCCTCTTCTTCCCTCTTCCTCATCTCATTTCACCCATATGCCTTCTGCCACTATCTTCTCCTCTGCCCTTATTTCAGGTGAGGAGCTGACCTTACTTCTCACCAAGGCTAAGCCCTCAAGCAATCCCATTCTGTCCCATCTCCTCTGTCATCCCCATTCTGTCCCTTATTTTTATTCTTTCTTTATCTACCGACCACACCCCAGCTGCTTACAAACACACTGCAGATGTCTCCTCATGAACTCTTGCTTGTTCCTTCCATCCCTGCTATCACCCTACATCTCTTCTACCTTTTGTAACTAAACTCCTTGGAAAGGTGATCTACAAGAAGTGCTTCCACTTTCTCTCGTATCATTCTCTTCTTAACCCTTTACAATCCAGCTTCTGATCTTATCATTACACTGAAACTGCTTTCTCTGAAGTTTCCAATATCTTTGCTTTTTTTTTTTGGAGAGGAGAAGTAGGGCAATTGGGGTTAAGTGACTTGCCTAAGGTCACATGGATAGTTTTCATGTTAAGTTTCTGAGGCTGGATTTGAACTCTGGTCCTCCTGACTCCAGGGCCAGTACTCTATTCACTGAGCCACCTAGCCACCCCTTTCCAATATCTTAATCATAAAATCCAATGACCTTTTCGCAATCCTTATTCTCCTTGAGCTTTCTGTAGCCTTGGACACTATTGATCAGCTTCTCCTTTCTCTAGGTTTTCCAGGACATCACTCTCTATGTATTTGAAAGAGAGGCTCCCACCTTAGGTATCATCCTCAACTCCTCACTAATTCTCACTGCCCCCCACCTCCACCCCTATCCAATCCATAATCAAGGCTTGTTAATTTCACCTTTTCAACATCTTTCCAATACACCCTTCTCTCCTCTGGCACTGCCACAACTCTAGTGCAGACCCTCATCATTTCATGGCTTGCCTACTGCAAAAGCCTGCTGGAGGTTCTGCCTGCCTCAAGTTTCTCTCCACTCCAATCTATCCTCCACTCAAGCACAAGTCTGACCACATTACTTCCTGCCCCCAATAAACAGTAACTTCATGTCTGGCATTCAAAGCCCTTTGTAACCTAGACCCATTCTATCTTTCCAGTCTTCTTATACCTTACTCCAGACCATACACTTTGATCCAATGGCTGTCCTCCCGTCTGTCTCATGAACAATACACTCCATCGGCACATTCTCTGGCTGTTCTCCATGCCTGGAATGCTCTCCTTCCTCTGCTCCAACTACTGACCTTGCTGGTTTCCATTAAGTCCCAACTAAAATTCCACTTCTACAGGAAGCCTTTTCAACCCCTCTTAATTCTCATGCCTTTCCTCTTTCACTTACTTCCCATTTATCCCGTATGCAGCTTGTTTGTACAGATTTCTTTGAACATGGTCTCCTTCATTAGCTTATAAGGTCTTTGAGGGCTTGGACTGTCTTTTAACTCTTTTCCCCCAGTGCTTAGATTATTGCCTGACGTATAGGAGGTGCTTAATTAGTCCTACTGACTGACTAATATACCTCTGCTCTGAAATTTGGTGGATTAAACTTTTTCTTTATTGTCATGCCGTGCTACTCCAAATACTTTTTTTGACAGGGAGAGAAGAAAGATTAAAGTGGTAAAATTATAGGTACCAGAAAAGATTGTATTTCTTCTCGATCAATTGGATAGTGAATGTAGACTTTCCCACTATGGTTATCTTCTATAGAAAACAGACCAACTGGATGTTTATCCACACCAGGTCCACTGATTATATATATTAAGGATTCATTGTAGTCCCCACTGTTGAATAGCTATAAGAAAAAAAAAACAACACAGGAAAAAATATTTTTTTAAAAATCATTTTTCACATAAAGTGTTCCCAACCACTGAAGCTGGCTATTTCCTCTCCTTCATGTCCTGTAACCAGTTTTCAAGTCTTGGTAAATGTACTACTGCCAAAATGCCTATCCTATCAGTCCCCTTATTTCTACTCACACTTTCTCATAAACCCTTATCAACTCTCACCTGGGTTATTGAAATAAACAAACCTACATAAAAGACTTAACTGGTCTCCCAACTTCCATTATCTCTTCTCTCCAAACCATCCTCCACACAGCTACCAAACTGATATCCCTAAAACATAGAGCTGACCATATTACTTCCCTACTCAAAAATCTTCAATGACTCTCTAGTGCTTATATAGTACCAACACAATATTCACAGCATTGACTGTGACTATGAAAATGCTGGCACAGTCTGAATTGCAAAATATAACAGACTCTTCATAGAGAAGCCAGTAGCAAAACATTTATTCAGACACCAGAAAGCCAAATCCCAATACTAGAAAGCCAAATCCATCATAATAATAAAGAAGTTAATACACCATAACTCTGTAAATTACTTTGTATATATGTTGTATTTAGTTATCTGGATACCTGTTGTTACAGGAGCCTACTGAAGCCAAACCAAAGTGGCTTAGAGAGTGGACTGTTAAATTTTTCAGTGTGAGCATTTACACTTTCTAAATTGGCAAATACTACAAAGCAGGGGTTGGTTTATTGTTTTGTGTATTGTCTAGATTTAAGAAAGTGTAAAGAATGCAGATTGAACTTAAAAGCGTTTTTGCAGAGAAGGTTATTAAACATTTACCAGAGCACCCCTGATGTTGTACCCACACAACACAGAATGCAAGCTCCTCAAGGAAAGACATAGTTTTCCTTTTTTTTTTTTTAATCTTTGAATCCTGGCATCTCACAGTGCTCTGAACATAGTAAGTACTTTCAAATTTTTGTGGCATTACATTGGAAGATGTAGCCATCTTTGATTAAGGAATTATTATTGTGAATCCTTTCAGGATTTTTATCTGTTTCCAATTGCTAGATTTTTAAAAGGCCATTAGGGATAAAAGCAGATGGACCTGTAGCTGTAATGGAAATGAAAATTTAAAGATTTTCCCTGCCCTTAGGCCCTTTGATAGGCTTAAGAGACTCTGAGAATATTCCTTGATTTGAAAATATACTCTGCCTCCTAATAGGCTGAATGTGGTCACATGGAGCCTGTGGCAGGAGGTTCTGGTTTTCAGGAATGCCCACACCTTGATGCTGTGTGATTGGGCAGTAGGTCAAGAGGGTGGTTACATTCTCTGACCCAGGAGAAGGCTATATAATCCCTGATGTGAGGCTTTGCTTTGGGGCTCACTTTGAGAAGTATTCTGTGATTTGATCAGATAATACTCTGGGAAGCCATTGTTGAGAGCCCCCCGGCTTTGAAAAACCCAGATGTTGATGGTAACTGTGATTTGGTATAGATGTAATGGTTGGACAGTTTGGAAACCTGTCTGCTTGATCTGTTTCTCTGTCTTTATAATTCTGTCTGTATACTATGAAGGTCAGGGTGCTGACCTTTTTCCCCTGAACTAGGTAAACGATATATGTTTGACTGATTAAAGTAAGCTTGTTAACCCATTTTGAGTTGCTTTCCTTTAGCAAAGCAGATCCAAGAACCTGTGTTGGCAGCCACCATGGGGACACTGGGGTGCTTGCTACTACAGTGGCTTACCTCTCCAAGAAGCTTGGGGTATGGTCCTGGGTCTTCCTCTTTGAGCTCCAAGGTAGTGATAACCCAATTTCTTTTAAAACGCTGTAAAGGCTGGTGATCCTCTGCCTGGATAGTATGTTAAACCAAACATATTGGTAATCAAACCATGAAAAGAAAGTTGTTGCAATATAAATTTGAGGTGGCACTGTATTTGAGTCTTACAAATTGTCCATAGATGAAATGCCCTTTGCCTAAAATCCCTGGTGGCTCAATGCGACTTCTTGAATGTAAGCATTTTGAATCTATTTTTACTTCATTTTCCTGAAAACTAAAACAAGTCAGGACCTGCAAATCTCTAGATTTTCAAACAAGCTTATCAGCAAAAAAAAACCCCCAAACACACAGGATCTTGCATGTTATTAAGCTTAATACCTACCCTCATCTCTGACTGACTGTTAAATTCATCTTTTGCTGGTTGGAGACAGATGGTTACAGTGACCTTGGAAACAAAAACTAAGTTAGTAGGCAATACATTTACTGAAATGTTCATTGACAGGTACAAGAGATTTAAAACATTATCTTCATATGCTAAATAAAGGTGGGGGAAGTTGGAAGGATATTAGAATCTCTGAACACATGCAAAATTCAAAATAGATTTAGAAAATATATAAAAAATATACTTTGTATATTCAGTTGTCTAAAAATGTTAATTTGTTTAGTTTACATTTTTTGACTATTCTAACTCTTAGATATCTCTTGCTGTGGAGGCGAGTACACTAGACTATGTGATGGAAAAGATATACATCCTAGTTGGCTTTGACACAACACAATTTGTTGTTGTGCAGTCATTTTGAGTCATGTCTAACTCTTCATGACCCCATTTTGGGGTTTTCTTGGCAGAGATACTGAAGCAATTTGCTATTTCCTTCTCCAGCTCATTTTACAGCTGAGGAACTGAAATAAACAGAGTTAAGTGATTTGCTCAGGGTCACACAGCTAGTAAGTGTCTGAGGCCACATTTGAACTCAGAAAGATGAGTCTTCCTGACTGCAGGCCCAACATTCTATCCACTGAGCTACCTAGCTGCCCTAAAATTGATTAATGTGTTATTCAGTTCTGTCCAACTCTGAATATTCCCATGGACCATACTATGTGTGGGGTTTCCTTGGCAAGGAAACTAGAGTGGATTGCCATCTCCTTCTCCAGTGGATTAAGGCAAACAAAAGTTAACTGACTTGCCCAGGATCACATAGCTAATAAATGTCTGAGGTTACATTTGAACTCAGGTCTTCCTAACTCTAGGCCCAGCTCTCTATCCACTGAGCCACCTATCTACCTGCAGCTATCTGATTTTAAGTAAATAATTCAATCTCTCTGATCTGATTCCTCATCTTTAAAATAGGGACAATATACTTGCTTTGCCTCAGAGGGTTGTTGTGAGGAAGTTGCTTTGTAGACTTTAAAATTGCTGTAGAAATGTGAGCTATTATTATATAAGGGCTAAACAAATGCAATTCTGATATATATTCACTGATGGCAGGGACTGCCTCTAACTAAAACTGTTATAGCCTATTTGTTAATGTCAAAGTTCATGACAAATGTTCTCAACCATATGCTCCATGCCTGTCCTTTCTTGCTAACAGAGAGAAAATTTCAAATGCCTTGAGTGGGATTCTAAAGTCTCAAATATCCGCAAATTCACATGATTACTCCTTTTTGATTAATGCTAGTAGTTCTGAATTAAGAGCCAAAATTTAAAAAAAATTTTTTTAAACACACTTCTTGTAGAAAAACAAATATAAATTCAACTTTGCTGAAATTGATAAGAAATGTCAATTTCTTTTTCTAGACCCCATTTTTTCTTTTTATTAAAAAAAGAGGAAGGAGCATTATATGAGTTTATCTATAAAATCCTTTCTGTTTTTGACATTTCTACGTTGAATAAATTAATTTTTAAAAGGCACTGATTGAGAACTCACTTTGTGCCAACCACTGTGCTAAGGGCTGGAGTTATACAAAGCAAAAGATGAAGAGTCCCACTCTTGAGGAGCTTACACTCTAACTGGGAAGATAGCACATAAAAGAAAATTCAGCTGCAGAGCAGATAGAAAGACTCAGAAGTCCTAAGAGTACAGCAGCTCTGGAAGAGGGAAGTGGGTTGGGGGTGGGGGCAGAAAAGGGTGATTGCATGGTGAGTGGTCCTTAGGTTAAGTAGTCAAGCTGACAGTGCTGGGAGATTGCAACTCACAGAGGCAGGGAAAATGGCAAGGAGGAAGCAGTGGTAGAGCAGATGGAAAGGTTTCTATAATGTCTTCCACCTCATTGAAAGGAATGGAATTGCTGATGTTAACCAATAATTAAAACTCATGTGATATGGGCAATAATTGATTTATTACAAAAGAAAGGCACATGAATGTGGGAACTCCTTATACTAACGATTTCAGGGATGGGGATAAAAGAAGGGAAGCCAATAGAAAGGAGGGCAGATTAGAGAGGCAATGCCAGTAACAAAGCATTTTGATGAGGTACAGGATAAAGTGAGAGAGAGAAGGATAAATGGGGGAAATAGGACAGAGGGAAATACACAATTAATAATCATAACTGTGAAAAAAATGTTACAAGAAGTTTCTTTGATAAAGGTCTCATTTCTCAAATATATAGAGAATGGAGTCAAATTTATAAGAATGTAAGTTATTCCCCAATTGATAAGTAAATGATCAAAGAATGATCAAGAAATGATCAGAGATCACTGAACATACAGGATGTGGAAAAGTTGATACATTAATGCATTGTTGGTGAAGTTTGTGAACTAATCCGACCATCCTGGAGAACAATTTGGAACTATGCCAAAAGGGCTATAAAACTAGGCATACCCTTTGATCTAGTAATACCACTACTAGGACTGCATCCCAAAGAGCTTTTAAAATGGGGAGGGGAAACCTACATGTACAAAAATATTTATAGCAGCTCTTTTTGTGGTGGCAAAAACTGGAAATTAAGGGAATGGCTATGCAAGTTGTGTTATATGATTGTGATGGAATACTATTGGGCTGTAAGAAATGATGAACAGGATGCTTTCAGAAAAATCTGGGAAGACTTACACGAACTGATGAAAAGCGAAGTAAGCAGAACCAGGAGAAGATCAAAAACAGTAATAGAAATACTGAAAGTTACTAGAAAAATCAAATTGATTTCACCCACTACAAATTTATGCTACAGAACTTCAAGTGGTTCCTTCCTGCTCATGACTATCCATTAAATCTACCTGTATAAACTTAATTCCCCACAACGACTATTCCAAGATCTTTCTTCTCTCCTTCCACGACCAATTAGAACCCTCTTGAAATTAGACCAGTTCAACTAGCTTCCTCTTTCACTGAAAAGATGTCAACTATCTTCCATGAATTGCCTGAGTTTCTCCTTAAACCTTCTCAGCATCATTACCTTCTCTCACCTCTCTTTCCCCCTGTAACAGATGAGATGGTTCTAATCTTTACCAAATCTAATCTCTCTTTACCTAAGCTCTTGATACCATTTTTTCTTGCTTCCTCCAAGAACTGGCTAGAGTTGTAGCATCTGTCCTCTTCTTTCTTTCCTTTAAGTCCTTCCCAACTTCTCAGAAATATATGAAGGAATTCCTAATACAAGGCTTAACTCATTTTACCGTATGCAAGTTTATTGGCACTGTTTTTTCAACAGCATGTGCTTACGTCATTTCTATTACATTTTGGTAATTCTTGCAATATGGTTATTCTTTTTCATTATTATTATTATGTTATGGTGATCAGTGATGAATGATCTTTTATATAACTACTATAATTGTTTTTGGGATGCCATGAACTGTGCGCATATAAGATGATGAACTTAGCTGACAAAGGCTGTGCATACTCTGATTACTCCACTGAAAACTCCACTGAAAAACTAGCTGAAATCTCCATCTCTCTCCCTTTCCTCCAGTTTCCCTATTTATTCCCTGAGACACAACAATGCTGAAATTAAGCCAACTAATAAACCTATAATAGTCTCTAAATGTTCAAGTGAAAGGAAGAAATTGATGAAACAAACCATTACTGACTTATATTAACAAATTGCCACAACCACCCCAACCTTCAACAACCTCCCTGATCAGTCAGGAGTCATCAACATCAAGGCAAGACCCTCTACCAGGAAAAAGATTGCAACTTTCTGAAGGCTCAAATGTGATGAGTATTTTTAACAATAAAGTATTTATAAGTAAAGTATGTAATTTTTAGTTATAGTACTGTTGCACATTTAATAGACTACAATAAAGTATAAACATAACTTTTATATGCACTAGGTAACCAAAAACTTTGTGTGACTTGATTTATTGAGATATTTACTTTATTGTGATAATCTGAAACTGAACCCACAGTATCTCTGAGGTATGCCTGTACATAAAAAAGCCTTCCTATCCACCTATTATCATAGTTTTATCCTACTGATACATATTCTTACAAAGTTGTTTATGCTAAATATTTAACACCTAAAATATATATGTAACCATAAAAAAATTCACAAGGGTAACTTCCAGGCCACAAAAGATATATACCCAAAGGATAAGAACAAACAATCTTTAAAAAGGGAAAAGGGAAACAATCACTTGAAAAAGGCTTAAGCTCATTGTGAATTAAAAGGATGCAACTAAAATATCTTTGTGGTACCACATCAATTCATTAAATTGGAAAAAAGAAACAAAGTTCAATGCTGTAGCAGTTAGAGATAAGTAGGTACATTCATTACTGATGGAACTGAAAACCTATAGAATGTTTTTGGAGAACAGTCCAACAAAATAGTAAATGTTACCAAAAAAAAAAATCATAGTCTTTGACCCAATAATCTCACTGTTGGAATTATACTTTAAAAGAATCATCAAAATTAGGGGCGGCTAGGTGGCGCAGTGAGTAGAATGCTGGCCCCAGAGTCAGGAGGACCTGAGTTCGTTTCTGGCCTCAGACACTTAACACCCACACAAAAACACTAGCCATGTAACCTTGGGCAAGTTACTTAACCCCAATTGCCCTCCAAAAGGCAAAAAAAAAAAAAAAAGAATTATCAAAATCAAAAAATCTATGTGCTCAAGAATTTTCAGAGCACGTATATTAAATGCTATTCCAAAAAAAAAAACCCACAAAACAAAAAACAAAACTGGAAGCAACATAAATGTCCAGCAAGAGGGTAATGTAACAGAATATCATAATTTAATTATGACTGGTATGTATGAGGGATATAAAAAAATCTGGAGACATTTATAAAATAATACATTGCAATAAATAGCAGAACCAGAATTGGGCACAAAGACCATTTAAGAAAAAGAAGAGGAAATGAACAGGAAGTCAAAGAATTTTGATGGATGGAAAGTGATGATATTTTATGTGTTTAGATCAGTTTACATGTATTCATGAGCAAATCTAATTAGCTGAATTCTTATAAAGTTTTTAACACGTAATTTAATTTAAAATAACTTGTACCTCTTCCCTTGAGCCATCCTAGGTAATCACTGAAAATGCTCTCTTGATCCACAGAACCCCACAAAATCATGCAAATCAAGAGGTTCAAATATCGGGGTCCACTTCAAGAACATCCTTGAAATAGCCCAAGCTCTCAAGGGCATGCAGATCCAAAAAGCTACCAAGTATTTGAAAGAAGTCACATCGAAGAAACAATGCAATCTCTTCCATCGATATAATGGTGCAGTTGGCAGGTGTGCCCAGGCTAAGCAATGGGGTTGGACACAGGGTTGGTGGCCCAAAAAGAGTGCTGAATTCATGCTGCATATGCTTAAAAATGCATAGAGTAATGCAGAACTGAAGGGTTTGGATGTGGATTCTCTTTTCATTGAGCATATCCAGGTTAACAAGGCTCCCAAAACGTGACAGCATACTTATAGGGCTCATGGTCAAATCAAGCCATATGTGAGTTCTCCTTGGCATATTGACATGATACTTACTGAAAAGGAACAAAATGTTCCTAAACCAGAAGAGGAGGTTGCTCAAAAGAAAAAGATATCCCAGAAGAAACTGAAGAAACAAAAGCTTATGGCACAGGAGTAAACATGACATTAGAGTACAAATAAAAGTGAAATGAAAACAAAAAAAAAATTGTACCTGATGCTGCTACTTATGCTGTACCCACTTTTTATAACCTCTCTGTTAGGCTTCTCTCCTACCATGATACTAAAATTGTTCTTTTTAATGTTACCAAGGACTGCAATCAGCAATTCAATAGTCCTTTGATTCAAATTTCATTTCTCTTGATTTCTATGGAATTTATGAATTTTAACATTTTTGGCCAAAACATAAGTATATGGAATAGTTAACTACTCTATCCCACATGATATTCTTTCTCTGCTTGGCTTCAGAGATACCACTTCTATCTCTTTTGTTGATCTCTCATCCTCTTCCAAGCTTTTTTTTTTTTTAAGCAATCGGGGTTAAGTTACTTGGTCAAGGTTACACAGCCAGTTATTTCTGGGTGTGGTGCTAAGTATCTGAGCCCATATTTGATCCCCAGGTCATCCCGACACCAGGTGCTCTTACTCACTGTGTTATCTGGCTTCCCCTAAGCAATTGGGGTTAAGTAACTTGCTCAAGGTTACACAGCCAGGTGTTTCTGGGTGTGTGCTAAGTGTCTGAGCCCAGATTTGATCACCAGGTCATCCCAACACTGGAGCCGGTGCTCTTACTTGCTGTGCTACCTGGCCGCCCCTCCAAGCTTTTTTCTGTGCATGTACTCCAAGGTCTTGTTTTTCACTCTCTTCTGTCTCTCTTTCTCATTCACTTAAAGAGCTAGAGCTGGAAGGCCATCTACTCCAACACATCTTCACTTTACACATGAAGTAACTGAGGTCCAGTGAAGTTAAGCAAATTGCCCAAGCAAAAGCAGCTTCAATCAACACTATCTCCAGATAATTACTAAATCTGTCTCTTCTTGTCCCTAACACTTGAAGACTATCAGCTGGATAAAATAGTTTTCCTAGAAATAAATTAAATGCACAGCTTTACTTTCATCAGACTTCACGTATCACTTTGTACTATAACTTTTAGGTACATTTAGTATGTAATGTAGTTACATAAGAGTGTCTCATATAGTGTTGGTGTCTTATCACTCATTTAAATATTAAGTTTTGTCATGAATGGAACATATATTACAGTACTAGCTTAACACAAGTTTCTTGAATTGTACCATAAGATACAATTAAAAGCTCCCTATGAAGTATACATGGTACACAGAGAATTTTTTTTAAAAAAAGGTTCAGTCTGGCAAATGTTTAAACTTTTCTACAAAACTGAATGAGCTATTCTGCCATTTTGGTATTTTGTTTCTTTCTGTTTCATGAAAGTCTTAAACAAAAACTTGCATTATCTAGTCATTATGATCCAAGAAGCCTAGAAATTCGGTAACATTTGCCAAAATAAATCTGCCAAGTGCTTTTATTACATTCTCTGACAAACTGTAGGCAGCTTATTAAAAAAAAAAAAAAAAGGATGCCATTCAATAGATTCTCCTAACAGTTTTGATTAAGCTGGAAAAGGCTTTCCAAAACCCATTTTCTCCAAGTACCATCTCCATCCTACAACAACAGTACAAATATTACTATAGAAGTTCATCCTTTTCACTGTTCTTTTTCAGATTCTGCCATTTTCTAGTCATTCAACAAATGTAATTTTAATCTATTAAATTTTTGAAAGAAAAGTTTGAAAGATGAAAAAATCTAGAAGACATCTTTTTCTACCTAATTGATATTTCTTTCTTTCTTTCTTTCTTTCTTTCTTTCTTTCTTTCTTTCTTTCTTTCTTTCTTTCTTTCTTTTTTTCTTTCTTTCTTTCTTTCTTTCTTTCTTTCTTTCTTTCTTTCTTT